>NW_017307710.1:153982-201970 GCF_000935625.1 Nanorana parkeri
TTGGGCGCCCCCCCCCCCCCCCAAAGTGGTTAAGAAGAGTTGTAAGATGTGCGGCTAATACGTCAGATAATTTCTTGTAGGACCCATGGGGCAACCCATCGCTGTTTTAGCTGGTTTAAGGGATTTGATAACCATGATGATTTCATCACCCATAAATTCCTGTTCCATCAGCTTAGTGGGGTGTTCTTATTTAGGAAGGTCAATATTTTTGGAGAAACCTTTGACGCTTGCCTTGGAGATGGAATGAGGTTTCTGGCAGATATATATAGAAATTGTGGAAACCCTGTAAGACAAAATTAGGGAAGCCTGGAGTGATACCCTAGGATTGAGTTTGTCTGCTAGTAGGGAGCTGGGTTTGTCTCCAAACATAATAGATTTATGTCTGGACCATCACATGGAGTTTTCAGTCCCACGAGTCAAGCACACATTAAACCTGAACTCCAGGCGCAAAAACTTTAATGTACAGTAAATGTACTGTAGTAGTAGTATAATAATTGTGCTGCACATAGTCTGTGCAGAGAGCATAGCTGTGGGAGGGACCTAGCAGGTCCCACCCAATACAGGCTGCCTACAGAAAATGACAGGAGGTAGCGGATACAAGACCAGTTGCCCTGCACAAGGAGTGAAAGCAGCAGTAACTGGTCTTTATTACAGGAAGCTCCTGCACAGAGGTTAAAGTTTCACACTGTATTATTGCACAGATCTGAAAGAAATACACAAAGCAAAGCACACCGAGATTCAAGTAAGAATACATGTCTCTTATATTTGAATGATATTTGCTTAACCCAGAGTTCAGCTTTAAGTTCCTTGCAGAGTTATTTTTTAGGGCAAAGATCTAAATGAGAATTATGCCTTGGCAGAGTTTCATGGCATTCTTTGGCTTTTTTGTTAATATTTTGGTTATGAGCCTTTTTTTAGCCTAGAAGAGAGCCGAATAGAGAACCCCCTTATGGTGGCTTTATGAGCCAGTCAGTTGTGGAAAAGGTAATTCTGATTGATTCAGCTGTACAATCCAATTGTGTGCTATTATCTACTGGCATTAGGTGTTGTATATAAAAATGTTTTATAGGTTTTATTTGCTTGTAATTAATCTTTAAATCTGTACTCCCCCCTCTAGATAGTTTGTACCATCTTAAAACTTTCACTTTACTAGTGACTTCACCATACCAATCAACAAGCCAATGAAATGCTCCATATATCTCCAGCAGATAGAAAGTGCAAATAGAAACAGGAATGAGCAGAGGGTTGGTATTTTATAGCAACCAACCAGATTTATTTTCTACTGGAGCCAATTGGCGTGATTTTGGTAAATGTGGGTTACTACACTTTACACACTATACAGTAATTGCTCGGAATTGCCTTATTGCTTCTCCCTCAGCAGGAAGCACAAGTCTGGGAAGGACAATATTACTGTGCAGCATTTTGAACTACCTATGCAAGATCAAGGAAAAGGCACACATTTGCTAGTAAATCCCTGTTTGGAACGTATATTGTATTGTTTCATTTGTTTAATTTTCCAATTAAAAGTTGGTTGATATACATATTTTTTAAATTGCCACATGAATGGCCATTGAAAATCATTATAGTATACATGCTTTATTATTTAAAGCTGAACTCGAGACAAACAGTGAAATACACAGGTGAAATACACAAATGACAACAGTTTGCTTACCAAAGGATTTGCATTTCTGTCCATCTTGTTTTGAGATGTAGACAGCTCTGCCTCACTTTCTGGCAGGGCTGGAGATGTGGTTTTTCAGTGCTGCAGTTAAGATAGAACTAAAATTTCCCAAATAAAATTGTACATCTGTAAATTGCGTGCAGTTTCCATTGAGACAAAAATGCTGTACTAGCTATGCTAATGTGCCTAACGAGCCTCCCACCTGGAGTCCCCTAAATTCTGACTAGAGAGTGGGTGGTGCTGAGCTATTGCCCACCATATGCTGACAGCGCACAGCTGGGTTGCACTGCAGCCGGGAATGATCCTGACAAAATTGTCAGGATCCACCCTGCTGCCTGATTGACAGCTGTCTCTGCCTCTGTAGAGCCAAAGCCAGCTGTGCCTGCCCCCTTCCCTGTCTTTCCCTCCAATAAGTGCTGGGAGCAGTGACTGACAGTCAGTCAGTGGTTTGTGATCCCTCAGTTCTTGAGCTATAGAGCCCGCATGTGATAGCTGCAGTGTCACATACCAGCTAAAATTATTGGGAGGAGTACCTTTAAGCTACAAGATATATTTTTTTCAGTCTAAAGGTGTAGATACACTTTAAGTTACACTTACAGGTCTTGTCCCTCCCCCAGCTGTGATTGGACAGAGAAGCAGCAGACTGGTGAGCTCATCTTTCTGTCACTCTCGCTTTCTATCAGCATGCTCTTTGTTAGCACAAGGGCATACCAGCGCAACTGTGCTGTTTCTCCTCTTAGTCTTAGCTCTGTTGTACAGGGATTTCCAGAGGCTGATACCAGGTCAAATTCAGGTACTGACACTGCTTGTTATAAAATGAATTTAATTGAATATGAATAAATACATAACTGCATTAATGTGTGTCTTTTATATGTGCTTAGAGTTCATTTTTAATTTCATCTGATTTGATCTAGTAGACAATAGTTGCATAATTAGGATTTACAAAGTGTTATGGCTTGATTTGTTGTCTTTCTCTCTATATCCTTTAAAGGTCCATCCTCATATTTGTTTCTTGAGTACTCTGAAACAAATAGCAGTAAAAAGGTCCAGGAATGATAATACTTGTAGTTCACACCCTCCTATATTTCAACAACGGATTAACACCAGTTATGAAGCACAATAGGCATATTCATCTATAGTTTAAACCAAATAAACAGCGCTAGTAGGTGAATCAAAAAACCATATAATCGTGTTTGTGAACTACAAATCATAAGAAAACCACATAAATGCAAGTGCCGTTAGTCAATAAAAAGCACGGCACTGTAATGGTTAATAAACATGTGTACGATTAGGAGGTGATTTTTAACCAAGTGCTTCTAGGTGTCTCAGTGTATAAAAATAAAGTGGATCAGTCTATACACATTAAAACAGTGCTTCACTTCTTTATACCTTTATACCTTCATACCACATTAATGCACATTTAATCCTCCTGTCCCATCGTACTCCTGACCGGACAAAAACCCAAATTCAACTGGGTGGGTGCGGTAGTGACAACGGATGCCTCCGTAAAAATGTAGATAGATGAATGTAGATAGACGAAAGTGGTTTCGAGACCATGCGGTCCCGTCCTCAGGCAAACTCTCTGTTTGCCTGAGGACCGGATCGCATGGTCTCGAAACGTCGCTAAGGAGATGTGTGTTATCTCAGTCAATAAACAGCATTGACTTTAATATCATGGAGTGCGAGTGACTACTTTCATCTATCTACATTAATGCACATGACACCTAGAAGCACTTGGTTAAAAATCACCTCCTAATCGTACACATGTTTATTATCCATTACAGTGCCGTGCTTTTTATTGACTAACGGCACTTACATTTATGTGGTTTTCTTAAGATTTGTAGTTCACAAACATGATTATATGGTTTTTTGATTCACCTGGCGCTGGTAATTTGGTTTAAACATCCTCAGACCCAGCGGTCTTTAATACAGCAGCTTGTATTTTACATCACAATATTCATTTATTTATATTGATGTGATGACACGATACACAAAAAATTCATCGCATTGACTTTGCAGTATTTAATATAAGTAATGTGTTAAGGAAACACTATTTTGGTTTAAATCACTGCCACCTGTGTGATATACAGCTAATTGAACTCCTAGCGCTGCTTATCTTGTTATAATATTCATCTATAGAATTATTTCAGCAATTCATGTGTTAAACAGCAGTAAAGTAAATACAAATAAATCATCACCATACATTTACAGACTATTGCAACGTTTTGTGAAGTATGAGTATAAACCAGCTCAAATATGAAATCATAAAATTAGTTGTATCTACCCCAGTGCTTCGTTCAATCATAAGGTTGTTGTTGTAACACCATATACTTATGTAAATGAGCATACAAAGGAAGACCTACCTAAAATAAAAGCAATTTCAAATATATCCGGGGGCTGTTAATCACAGGATAGTGTGTTCTGCTGTGGCTTGTCTGAATGCCAATGAATAGTCAAATAATCAAACTGCAGATGTTGGTAGGGGAAAAAGCTGCCTATACTTAAACAGTGGCATGAATCCAAACAACTAGAGAAATTATTCTCTGAACATTGGAAGAATGTATTACCCTCCCTGTTTTTCTTAACGAGTAGTATATAATAACCAGACATTTTTATTGATCAAAGAACTGTTCTTTGGATGAATATGTCAAATGTGCTTTTGAACTTCAACAATTCATTTCTGCATTTATGTTTGTACATTGAATAGTTCATGGCTAATGATGGAACATATGGACTTTGGAAAATGTCTTCCAGTCAGATTTTGGACAGCTGAATAATGTATAGCTGTTTTCAATGTCTAAATATGCTTGATAGTTGTCACCAGGTGCCACTGATAGATTTGTAAAAATATAAAAAGCGGCATTGTGAAGGGTTAGTGAAATCTTATCATTGCTTTTTAGTTGCTTTTTATATCTCTTGGCGTTTCTATTCACTTTTGTGCTTCACCCTTTCCTCTTTTGAATAATATAAAATACATAAAAAATCCAACAGAAAGCCAAAGACTCCTACATATAGCCAGGGTAAGTGGTCAGGCTTAGAAACTCAAGTGCAGACACCTCCCCTATGCTGTCCGTAACCGTAAGAGTTGTAGGAAAATGCTTAATGTGTTTACTTCTCTAGCATCTAGCATGTAACATGCAAACACATTTTCATATTGTAACCACTTAGTTTAAAGTAGAGTTATTATAACTATCTATAAACCTATGTTTGATCAGATCAAATAAAACATGGAAATAGGTGTTCTTTAAATGGCAGATTCTAAAATACAAAATGTACACCGTTATCAAATTATTCTTTGACAAAGACAGCAAATAGAAAGTGTAATAGCTTCAAGGGGAAACCATTATGCCTATAATTTAATATAGAAATAAGTATGACTCACAGATGGATGTACGGATGTCTGGTACAGCTGCAATGAGTGTTGTTGAATATTGTGCAGAACAGTTCTAAGCATCAACTCTGCTTATCTTATGTGATGGAACACTCCCAAGAACAACGACTGCAATCTTTTTCCAGGACATAAACTTCATGAGAGCCATTGCATACCATTGTTGCTCATTTTAATAGAGGGGTTTAGCCTGAATTGTGTTCTCACAAAGTATAAATGATAATTTTATTGATAAACTGTCCAATTTGTTTTTGAAAACCTAGAATTTTGTGAGATTACCCTCTTCTACAGAACTGGAGGTCCCTTGATATATTCTTTCCCCAAGTGCTATTACATTTACTTTGGCAGTGGGCTGCATAATTTAATATACATCCAACACTGGCTGAATGTTACTGAGACCCAGACTAGACATAATAAGCTGAAGCAATAACAAAGACGCCTAATGTGCCAGCAAGATACTGATTACATTTACATAATTTACAGTGATCCTGTAAACAGTGAATAATGACTGGTGAACCCCAAATGAACAATGGAAGAAGGTGGCCTGATCTGATGCATCACATTTTCTTTTACATCATGTAGATGGCTGGGTGCATCTGTGCCCTTCACCTGGGCAAGGGATTGAACCAGGTTGCACTATGGGAAGAAGCCGAGCCAGTGCAGGCAGTGTGATGCTTTGGGCAATGTTCTGCTGGAAAACCTGGGGCCCTGCCATTCAAGCTACTTTGACACGTTCCACCTACCTAAACTTTGTTCCTGACAAAGTACACCCCTTCATGGAAACGTTGTTTCCTGATAGAAGTGGCCTCAGGATAATGAGCTCTGCCACACTGCAAAAAATGGTTCAACAATGGTTAAAGGAACACGACAACAAATTTGAGGTGTTGACATGGCCTCCAAATTCACCAGATCTCAATTCAATCGAGTAGGGATGCACCGATACCATTTTTTCTAGACCAAGTACAAGTACCGATACTTTTCCTTAAGTACTCTCTAATACCAATTACAGATACCTGTTTTTTAGTGTCATGTGACAGTTTTTCTAAAACAATACAGACTAATGATTTTAGGACAGTAGTGGAGTGCCAGGGCCCAGTCGCAGCTGCAACTTCTGCAACCCTGTTAGTTATGCCACTGAAGCCAAGCTGTAGAGGGACTACAAATCCAAGCAATACATTATACAGCAATGCAGAATACCACCAGTGATAGAGGACTACAAATCTCAGCAATACATTATACAACAATTCAGAATACCACCAGTGATAGAGGACTACAAATCCCAGCAATACAATATACAGCAATGCAGCATAGCATCAGCTATAGAGAACTTCAAATCCCAACAATACATTATACAGCAATGCAGAACAATATGAAGCGACATACTCTGTGTTGCTCACCAGGGCTGTGCGGTGTCTCAGGATGCTGTGCAGGGTCTGACCAGGGCTTTGTGTGGTCTCACCGGGGCTGTGCAGGGTCTCAGGAGGATGTGCGGGGACTCACCAGGGCTTCGTGGGGTCTCAGGAGGATGTGTGGGGTCTCACCAGGGCTGTGTTGGGGTCTCACCAGGGCTGTGCAAGTTCTCACCAGGATTGTGATGGGTCTTAGGAGGCTGTGTGGGGTCTCACCAGGTCTATGTGCACTCTCACCAGGGCTGTGCATGGTCTCAGGAGGATGTGTGTGGTCTCACAAGGGCTGTGTGCAGTCTCAACAGAGCTGTGTGGGGGTCTCACCAGGGCTCAATTTTGCAGGGTCTTAGAAGGCTGTGCAGGGTCCCAGGTGGCTGCATGTGGTCTCACCAGGTCTATGTGCGCTCTCACCAGGGCTGTGGAGGGTCTCAGAAGGATATGCGTGGTCTCATTAGGGCTGTGCGTGGTATCAGAAGGATGTGCGTGGTCTCATTAGGGCTGTGTGGGGTCTCACTATGGCTGTGTGGGGTCTCAGGAGGATGGAAGCCGCTGATCTCTCCTCCGATCTGTCAGGGGAGACCGTCCATGCAGGTCCCGGGCTCATCTGTCCCTGGTGTGAGCCTGGGAGGACTCACATGAGAGACAGATGAGCCCGGGAAGGTGACAGCGTCACTCTCGGCTGCGGAGGGCGACACGGAACCGCACCATACAAGTAATCCAGCGCCTATACAGATGCCGGATGGCTTGCATTTAAACAATAATCGTCTATTGTTTAAGGGCCTGTTCACACCACTTGCAGTGCGTTCCGACCCGATTCCGGCCGGAACGCACTGCATCGCATTGAGGCCGGCTCAATTTTTTGCCGGTCAGCAGGGTGCGTGGCAGGCCATTGTAGTGAATGGCGCAGTTTGCCACGCCCTCCGGCCGCAATGCGATTGCCCACACAGGATCGCAGGGCACATTGTGCCTGCCGTCCGGTGCGGTTAAATTAGTGCTTGCAGCATTTTGACCACAGCGGACTGCAGGCACAATGTGCCCTGTGATCCCGTGCGGCTGGAGGCCGTTGCAACGGCACCATTCACTACAATAGCCCGCCACGCCGCCTCCTGCCCAGCAAAAAAGTGAGTCGGCTATAGTGCGATGTAGTGCGTTCCTGTCGGAATCGGCCTGGAACGCACTACAAGTGGTGTAAACAGGAGCAGCCGTGTTCTTGGTATAACCACTTCCAGCGGAGGATGTACATTTACGTGAACCCGCGGGAAGTGGTTAAAAAAAAACCACACGCACGTATTGAAACAAACACACTCCTTAAAAAAAACACACACAGCTTCATTTAACAAAAAAACACACACAATTACAATTATTAAACATAAAAAGTTTAATTAAAAAAATGTCCTGCTTACCTGTTTTGCAGGAGGGGGCTGCATCCCTGGGTCCAGTGTTGGGGATTATCCTGGTGGTCCAGTGCAGAATCAGTGTGATCTGCATCTCAGGCTGATGCAGACCATACTAATCGATCCTACGCCTACTCGCGGCGGCCATCTTTAAAAACCTAATATGCAGTGGAGACCCCCCGGGGGAACCGGATGCCCGCACAGCGCACTCCAGGTGAGGATCTGAAGTGTGCGGCCCCGGTTTCCTCCGGTGATGCGGGGGCCCGGCCGTCTCCACTAACTGTAGTGCTGTCGGCCGATACTCCTGTAAGGTTCACGGGCCCCTGACACTGCCCGGGCCCCTTACAGGAGTATCGACGGTACCACCCGGAAGCGGCCCTATGTGTATGTATGTGAGTGTATGTAGGTGTCTGGGCCCGTTTACACATGTGGTCTCACCAGGGCTGTGCGTGGTCTCACCAGGGCTGCGTGCGGGTCTCACCATGGCTCTGCAGTCTCACCAGGGCTGTGTGTGGGTCTCACTATGGTTGTGTGGGTCTCACCTGGGTTGTGGGTGCGGGTCTCACCAGGGCTGCGCGGGCGGGTGCCAGTCTTACCATGGCTGTGCGGTTGGGTGTGGGTGGCGGGGTCTCATCATGGCTGTGTGGGTGGCGGGCTCTCACCATGGCTGTGCGGGCAGTTGTTGGCAGCGGGAGGAAGAAGGTGGTAGATGTGCGCCCGGACCAGCGCTGTATACAACCACCACGAGGTCCCCAGCAGGCTGCCGCGAGGTCCCCAGCAAGCGTATCTGTGTATATGTAGAATCCCAATTTTAAAAAAGTTGGGACGCTGTGTAAAATCTACATAAAAACAGAATGCAATGATTTGCAATTCTCATAAGTGCATATTTTAGAAAAATATCAAATGTTTAAAGTGAGAACATTTACAATTTTAAGAAAAAAAATTATGTCATTTTGAAATTGATGGCAGCAACAAGTCTCAAAAAAGTTGGGACAGGGCAACAACAAGCTGACAAAGTAAGTGGTACTAACAAGGAAGAGCTGGAAGAACTAATTAAGTTAATTGGCATCAGGTAAGTAACATGATTGGATATAAGAAGAGCATCTCAGTGATTCAAAGTGTCTCAGAAATAAAGATGGGCGGAATCTGAAAAGATGCTCCCAAAAATTTAACAGTTTCAGAATAATGTTGCTCTACGTAAAATTGCAAAAACTTTAAATATATCATCATCTACAGTACATAATATCATGAAAAGATTCAGAGAATCTGGAGAAATCTCTGTGTGCAAGGGACAAGGCCGAAACGCAATACTGGAAGCCTGTGATCTTAGGGCCCTCATATGGCATATGGCACTGGATTAAAAGCAGGCATGCTTCTGTGATGGACATCACTGCATGGGCTCAGGAATACTTCTAAAAATCACTGTCTGTGAGCACAGTTTGCTGTGCCATCCAAAAATGCAAGTTAAAGCTCTATAATGCAAAGAAGAAGCCTTATCTGAACATAATCCAGAAATGCCATTGTCTTCTCTGGGCCAAATCTCATTTAAAATGGTCTGTTGCAAAGTGGAAAACTATTCTGTGGTCAGATTAATCAAAACTTGATATTCTTTTTGTCAAACGTGGGCACTGCGTTCACTGGACTATAGAGGGGAGGGACCTTCCAGCTTGTTAGCAGCACTCAGTTCAAAAGCTTACATCTCTAAAGATATGGGGGTGCATTAGTTTGTATGGCATAGGCAGCTTGCACATCTGGAAAGGCTGAAAGATATATCTAGGTTTTGGGGCAGCAGGGCAATGCTAATCCACATACTGCATCTATGACAACAGCATGGCTTCATGGTAGAAGAGTCCGGGTGCTTAATCGGCCTGCCTGCAGTCCAGACCATTCACCAGCTGAAAATATTTGGCGCATCTTGAAATGAATAATACAACAAAGAAGACCCAGGACTGTTGAGCAGTTAGAATCCTATATCAGGCAAGAATGGGACAACATTCTTCTCCCAAAACTTCAGCAACTGGTCTCCTCAATTGCCAGATGTTTACAGAGTGTTGTTAAAAGAAGAGTGGATGCTACACCATGGTAAACATGGCCCTGTCCCAACTTTTTTTGAGACATGTTGCTGCCATCAATTTCAAAATGACCATATTTTTTTTCTTACATTTTCTCAGTTTAAACATTTGATATGTTTTCTATTGTGAAAAAAATATGGGTTTATGAGATTGGCAAATCATTGCATTCTGTATTTATGTAGATTTTACACAGCGTCCCAACATTTTTGAAATTTGGATGGTATTTATGTATTTGTGTGTAGGTATCCAAGTATGTATCTGTGTGTATGCATGTAATGGTGTATCTTTTGTGTGTATGTATGCATGTACAGTATCTGTGTATGTATGTAAGTATCTGAGTGTGTATATGTATGTATCAAAATGTGTGTATCAAAAGCTGTCGCAACGCACTAGGGGTAGGGGGGCGCAATACATGCCTTTCCCTGGGCGCTAAAACCCATGCTACACCACTGCCTGACCTCTCTAGTTGCTTTTAATGCAAAGTTATTCCATGTCAAAGATCACAACAAAGGCCCTAGAGTAGGGTTCCAGTAGTTTCAAACAGCTTACAAACACCAGCTGGTTGTTTACATTGCAGCCTGCCAAGATTCTGTTCTCATAGAAAAAAGCAAAGCCTATTGTGAACTTCGAAAATGTATTTCTTCACAATGCTTACAGATACAGAGATGAATGAGGACTTGTTTTAAAATGTTTTTACTGCTTGTTCAGAATATGTAAATTCTTTAGTGTGCATGATCTGGCCACAGGTTCACTTTAAATAGTGAAAATAAATATGACCTAAATATGTTATGCGCTTAGACAATACACTGTTCTGCAGATTGTTTCGTGCTTGCCAGAATGTTTTGAAATGTGGAGACTGGTTTGTGAGGACAGAGGGAACACTGGAACTGTGGGTTAAAATTTAAACTCCTTCACTGAAGACTTCCCAATAGATCAAAGGTTGGACTGTAAACATAATGATGGATGTCAAACGATCGATGACAACTTATAGGCTCCAGCTCGTATAGGCTCAGCAACAGAACAGTTTAAACTTTATTCAGACTTTGTGTCCTAGCAATAACTGGGCTTAACATGGGAGGATGTGTCTTTAAATGTATAAACAATTCACAGAAAGCTTATTTAATACATATATTGGTCTGGTTCATTGCTTGTTATAACTGGGTAATTTAGGGGATTCTTCATGAATAATAAGTTCTTTAATCCACTGCAAGTGCTTGCAACTGAGTGCAGAGATTTTGAATCATGTTTTGACTCCTGAGTGATCTCTCCTTTTTATTTCACAGAGGCTGGTACACAAAGTTCTTCTTCTGTGTACCACCGCCAGGCAAAGTGTCACTTTATCATGCTAAGTGTCATGCTAAAGGAATACGAATAGAGATGATGAGTTCGCCAGTTAAAGGAGAACTATGGGGTTAAGGCTTTTCCCCATAGTTCTCCTTAGGGTAACGGGAGGGCACAAACTAGCGTCCTCCCGTCACCCTATGCTCAGTATACCACGAGCTGCAGCTTGCGGTATACTGAGAAGCCACAGTATACCGCGAGCTACTGCTTACTCATACATCAGTCAAGGAAACTACTTCACTCAGTGATTTTCTGTAAGTACTATGAATTGATTCACTCATCCGTACACAAGATTATACTGATCCTTTACCTTAAAAAACACCAATCAACCAAAAGGTTTTTTTTCAAGGTATTGAAATGCCAGCTGTATCACACAACTGAAGACCTTTGCAATTCATCCTGCTCTGCACTAACCATCCCATCACCCAACAGTCTCTAGATAAGGTCTCCTCCATTTAATTTAGCATCCTGATATCAAAGAAAGGTAGCCAAGGTCCAGTTAAACAACAAAATACCTTAAAGAAGAACTCTGGGCAGAATAAAACATAACCCATGTAGTGGGGTTACCCCCGCAGTGCAAGGTTTAAGTGCTCATTTTGATGTAGGGTCTGGGGATATACTCGCTAGAACCTCTGTCCCGTCTGGCTGCTAGACCGGTCCCTGCATCCTCTCTCCCCCTCTGCTCCGGCAATGGAATGTCCCTCGGCACCTTCCTGTTTAATACACTCAATTAGATGTGAGTATTTATGGATCCTTAGATTGCCAGAGCAGAGGCTGCAGGGACCAGTTTAGCAGTTAGGCGGGACCAAGGTTAAGGTGAGTATATATTTGTTTTTTTAGACTGTACATAAAAACAAGCACTTAACCCTTGCAGCACAAGGTTATCCCCACTGTAAGGGTTATGTTTTTTTCTGCCTGGAGTTCTTCTGTAACTTCATGGTCACATTTGAACTACCGGTATGTAGGTTAAGCAGAGGTCAGACCTCCATTAAAATCTTTTCTAAACTACATGCAAGCAGGACTTAAGCCCATCACAACTCTTACTGGAATGCTCTCAACTGTTTATTTCTGCAATCCATGCTATAGTTAAGTGTTTCAATCATTTTGGGATGTTTCCTGTACCACTGAAGGAAGCAGTCAGTAAACTTTAACTAAAAAAAAGCTCTGCCTTGGGGTTAGGGTTAAGTCTGTATCCAGTTAATACATGGAGCTGTAACCCTTTCTCTAACTTCTACCTAGGGAAAATGATTGAAAAGGTTATTGCTGTTGAAATATATAGCAGGCTCTAAACAATTGCATCTATGACCCTTTCCAGTCTAGCCCCAGAAAACTGTACTTATATGTGTATTTCAAATTTACCTTCAGCTAAAATGTTTTGCTTTGATTTGGATGCAGTGGGAAGAGTTGTCTGGTTTTTATTGTCATCTTTGTCCCTGCTCAGGAGATTTCCTCTCACTTCCTGCTAGGACAAGAAGTGATGGAAAATATCTCCATTGGAATGCAAACAAAAACACATTTTTATTAGAGCGAGGGAGGGTAAAACTTTTGTCTGTGACCTCCTGTCCCAATGAAAAGAACTCCCCCATTTATTGTACATGTATCATAGGGACAGGAAATTAAGGAACATCAAGAAAATCACCCCGATAAGGTAGAAGACAAAACAAAAAGTTTACATTTTCCCAGTGTTAACTAAAAGAAGAATACAAGTAATTTGGCTGGAGTTAAGGTTTAAAGTGACACTAAACTTCAGGAGTTAAATCCTAAAAATTGCATTAAACAACCTTAACGATTAACAAAAATGTATCTTTTTTTAAAATAAATTCTTTATTTATAGTTTTATGCAAGTTATAACAAAACAGTAAGAAAGTAACATTAGTACAGAGTGTACTCATACATCAGTCAAGGAAACTACTTCCACCGCTATGTATCATAGGGTATACATCTTGTACTGCAACCAAAATCTGGCGCCGGCATGAGACTACATGGTTCATCTGAGGCAGACCAGGTCTTTTCCTATAGCAATAAATCAATACCATATGCATAGTAATGGGTAAATGAGGTAAATCGCGGCAAAAAGGTAAAAAAGTAGGGGGGGGGAGGGGTGGCGGAGAAGAAGAGAGAAGACTTAAGACAGAAGAAAGATAGAAAAAGGTAGTATAGAAAGGGAGACAGACGATGCCTCACGAGGCTTCATCGGGTCCTGCTCGCCACCTTCGCCACTTTTCCCGTCAAATGCCCGAGAGCCTCCCATCAGCTGGGAAACTGCGAGTGAGTGAATAAATGAAGCCCAACAAAAATGTATCTTATTTGTGTATCACTCGGCTGTAGATCCTCAAATCATCTCTGAATTGGTGCTGACACTGGCCTTCCTTCTGGAGGGTGGCTACTTTTATTCCACATGGTCCCTGAGTGTGTTGTAAAGTAGCCACCGCTCCAAGCTCGCTCCTGTGATGGACTATAATCTCACTACAAATTATTAAACTAAACCTGAGATTGTAGTTCAGGCCGAGGTGTCATAATGCTTTTCAGATGACACCTCGGCTCACAGACCTGAATAGCATTCGGAAACTCACGAATAGCATATAGGGAGTTCCCGTATGCTATGTAGCATTTGACAGCTGAGAGTGTCAAATGGGCAGAGCAAGCCGTGATATCATGTCTAGCTCCGCCCATCTGTTTATTTTCGGACTGAATGTAATTTTTGCAGCGAGTTTTCGACGGTTTCGGATGGGGGTCGTGCGGTGGGACTTTTTTTATTGCGGCGGGTCAGCGGGGGTCCTGCACTGTGATTGACGCTGGATTACATCGATGGAGCCATTTTTTATTTATTTTTTATTAAAGGAATAGTCAAAAATGTACTGTTTTTTGTTTTTTTCAATTAAAGGATTATATCAAAAGTCTGGACTTTTTACTATTTGATTTAACCCTTTAGTGAATGGGTAGGGGTACAAGTACCCCTTACTGTTGTGGAAATTTTATTAGGATGTGTTTTTAGTGTATTGTAATGTTTTGTCATTAGTCTCTCAGTGTCTCGGTTTAAATAGACGCTGGGGGATTAATCCATTGGAGGAGATTTCTTATGCGCAGCGGAGCTGTGTCTTGGCGAATGTATTGACGCCGGCTGGGGCCCCCCGTGCAATGCATGGATTTATTGGCTTGCGTGGATACATTTGTCTTGAACGCAGTATATGAAAGGAACGTGCGTTTGTTCTCTCTGGTGTGCCTGATCAACACGCCTGAGATGATATAACGTTGTCCCTGTGAATGAGCGAGCATGAGAATCCTAGTAACGTTATGTGGCATTGCTCACTGAGCAACGCAGGATAAAGTCACTCCGGTGGTCATTGATTGTTACTACATGTGATTTGTTAGCTGACTCCTGTTCACTTCCTGTCTGACATCACTTCCTGTCTCGCTGTTTGAGACACCCCTTCCTGTCTGACATCACTTCCTGTTGGGCAGGTATAAACAATAAACATACCTGTGTTCAGGGCTCTTAGCATGGGATTATCGAGCAAGCAACATCGGTCTCCTGACTCTACATGACTCTATAGAAGGGAAATACTTCCAGTCCTTGCATAAAGGATCGTAGTACAACGGGGGAAATTCTTCAGGTTTGGCGCAGCTTAATGCGACATGGATTTGTGCGTTGAACCAAGTGAATTTCCATAACATTACTCATTCACAAGGGGGGGCAGCATCTGGGTGCTCCCTTATTTAAAGGGGTACACCGATGCAAATAAGCCCCCTTGCCCGCAGACCCCCACAACCACCGGGTCAGGGTTGTGGGGAAGAGGCCCTTGTCCCCATCGGCATGGGGACACCCTCCCAATGCCGAGGGCACGTGGCCTGGTAAGGCGCAGGGAGGGGGGCGCTCGATCTTCCCCCCACTTTCCTACCCTGCCGGGCCAGTGCTCCGATCAAGGGTCTGGTAGGACTGTTAGGGGGGCCCCATGTTTTTTCACCCCATTTTTTGGGGCTGGAGTTCCCCCTTAAAATTCCTACCAGACCTAAAGGGTCTGGGAGGGATTTTGGGGGGAACCCCACACACTTTTTTTGTTTTAACTTGAGGGGGTCCCTCCTAACATTCCTACCAGACCTAAAGGGTCTGGGAGGGATTTTGGGGGGAACCCCACACACTTTTTTTGTTTTAACTTGAGGGGGTCCCTCCTAACATTCCTACCAGACCTAAAGGGTCTGGTGTGAATTGGGGGGGAACCTCACGCTTTTTTTTTTTCATCTGCAAACTAAAAAACATCTGCAAACTAAAAAAAAAAAGAAAAAATCGATTTTTTTTTTCCTAATGTCATTTTGCTGCAACGAAATTTCGTCCAAAAACAAAATTTCGACCGGACTACCGCTAAAAAACGAAAATTCGCCCAAAAACGATAATTTGCCTGGACTAATGCTAAAGAAATTCGGACGAAATTTCGGAAATCGGGAATTCGGATTCGTTTGCATTAGTTTTAGCTGTAATTCGGAATTCGAATACATCCGAAATTTCGTCCGAATTTCGAATCGGAACGAAACGAATTGCACGTTTACTATATAATTATCTTCTAATATCCGGCCACATGATCACACTGTCTCCAAGGGTAAATAGGTGCTGATTAAGTGCCTGACTGCAGAACAATAATGTAAAAGATAGTGCTCATACTTTATAGGGGTAAGGATTGCTACATATGAAAAAAATGCCTTGCCTTCCATTATTAAATAAAAAATATTAAAACATTTCTGTGGGGCTGATGGCACAGTCCTTCTTTGTCTCAAAATATTAAGTTTGTATACTTTATAGAGCCATTTATTTCCTGCCATTTGTTTAACCATGGAAATTTAATAAACTAGTTAAAAGCATGTGAGTGTAAAAATGTGATCCAGACTACTTATGCCAAAAAATGTAAACCCAAGGCACAAATTTAGATTTCCCAGTACACCAAAAACAAAAATCTCAAAGGTAAAGCTGCGCTGGGAATACTGTAATTCAATATATGAATCAATAGCTCTCAATATGAGTGTCTGAATGCTTTTATTAAAATCAGTGGGGGGTTTTCCTCTGATCACAGTGAGATTTTCCTTTCATAATGTATCGAATTTCCCCCCTTAGCAAGAGACCACCATGTACCTTCAAAGAATTCATCTAGATGTGTCTTGTACTCATCATAATATACAAAGATAAATTTAAATTGTTTAATGGAACCCAATGACCGAATATTTTGAGGCATGAAAAACCACAAAAGGAATGCTTTACAATTTTAGAGATTGTGTTTCTTTGTGATCTTCCAGCAACTATTCGTTGTGTATATTGCAGGCAGAATTCCATTTTAACGGTGTAGAATTCATGTAATATGTAAAAAAAAAAGCATGTCCAGGCATACCGAACGTTAAACAGCTGCCCCAGGCGCAGTGTTTTCATGTGGGTTGGAAGTGCCGTATGCCAAGCAGCACTCTCCTCACATGCTCCATCCCTGACAAGCTAATCAGTAGCAGCATATTGCTTTACTAGCAGCATTCTAGTGCACTTTAAAGATTTATTTGCCCACAGCTAGCATGGTGCCTGGTGACACTGCATGACACACCTTCTCCCAGGGTTTAAAGTTAATTTCCACCTTTGTAAGTGATTAGCATTTATTGTGGTAATGTAGAGGTGCAGTGATGATGTGTAAATATGTGTGCACATTTTCATGACTCACGTTGCTGACTTTTTAATTGTTGTATGGACTTTTAAGTGGCTTGAGTCCTACAAATTCAAAATTCCCTCCACAGGAAACTCAGTCTGACACTGGGATCAGATTGTCTTGTAGAAGCTGTAAAGCAGCTGACCCCCTCCCTGTGAGTCAGTAACAAGATCACTGAACACCAGGTTTGCCTCTCTAGGTCATTCTGCACTGTTCGGAGGGGAGTGATGCCACTATGAATATTAATGAATGTGGGGAGAGAGTTCAGAGAGAGAGAGCTTAGTTTTAACAGAGAAGCTTGTGCATAAGGGAAGCACAGCATTATGGGAAATGTAGTTTTCTATGCCCTACATTGTAGTCCCCACTGTGCACAGCAGCCTGTAATTTACACAGACTACCTGCAGAGCACAGAGGCAGCCATTTCAAAAGCAGCCATGAGGAGAAGAGAACAGCTAACAAAAAAAGTATGTTTCTGTGTTCATATACAGTGTACATCGCTGGCATATGTTTTTTTTTTTTAAATATCTCCGCAAAGGTGGAAATGGGATTTAGGGTGGCAACAAGTTGGTTTCTCCTTTTCTGTGGAGCCTTCGTATAGTGTGTGTATGTATGGGGTGGGGCTTTAATGTATTGGGGGACTTTGTCTCCCTTTCTCCCTCCATCCTTCTCACTCCCTTTCTCCATCTCTCTCTCCCTCCTTTCCTCTATTTTTCTCCTTCTTTCTCTTGCGTTCCCTCTCCTCCCCCTCCTCATACTGACTGCTGTATTTACCTACATGCATTTGGGTGGCTGTACTGCCGCCGGATCGCTTGTATGTTGTGTTGAAGTGTGCAGGTCCCCCCTCCCCCTGTGAGGGCCCGGGAATGACATATGATCTCCCGCTGAACTCCCCTTCGATTTCTGCATGCAGAAATGATATGCATTACATATCACATGTATTACAGATCTCTGCTTTATCAGCTTCTTTGGGGGTCCCTAGGTGACATTAGGAGTCTAATTGACCCCTGGTGTCTCCATAAAGAGGACATGTCACATCCTCCTCGGTCACATATAATTGTTTTTTTTTTAAAGTACTAAAAAAAAGTTTAAAGTTCCCTTTATTGCTACATTGCTACACCTACATAAGTCGACTATCAATAGGCAAGGTGAACAAAACAACGCTAAACAAGTTCAAATGGTAGTAAGGATGTAAAAAGTAAATTTTCCAAAAACCATGATAGGTACTTCTAATTGAATATTCTTGGTTTATGCACTTAGAAGTATTTTCTATGCCTTATTAAACAAAGATCAAATGCGTATGTAACATAATTAAATCAGTAGAAATCTTTCCTGATTTCAAGTAGGTTGATAGTTGATTTTATTATGTCCGTGTATTTTGTGTGCAATGGCGGTACGCAAAGACGCATGTCTTTTCTTTAGTTTTTATATTTCTGTTTATTTTTTTTTATTGGGAGCTGAGCTTTCCAAAATGCATTGTATTATATGTCCTAACTTTTCTTGTTGAGGTATAAGTAAAACCTAGTAAAAATATCATTCTTCCACTCAGAAGTGTGGGGCAATTTCTTAGAACCTTCTACATTTTTATTGTTTTGGGTGTGACTTTAAACAACTACTTACAGTGTTGGAAATCTGCGGGTTTCCCAAGCATGTCAATTGTTACCCAACTTACCTATATTGCATAATCTGACTCCTTTTTTGGTTATAGACATGAAAACAATGGACAATAACACCAAACAACTCAATAACAACTGCGTTAACCAATTAGACTAAAGTAAACTAAAATCTGTTTGGTTGCTATGGGTTACTATGTTTGCATATATTAATTGACCTTTGTGCCTTCAGTGGATGTAATTGGAAGCAACTGGGAATGGGGTCCCAGCCACAGAAAATGATTGGGTGCACAGATTGAGAGAAGGCAAAGCAGTTTGGCATGTTTACCCATGGCAGTGGATGACCTTGTCCTGGCACCTACACAGCTGCTGCAACAGAAAAATGGAGGTATGACTATGAAATTAGAGGTTTATAGTGAAATGCCTATCTGTGTATCTATTTCTGTGCCTCTAATTGGCCTATAAATCAATACAATTATATTTGGACCAGCTCACTAATACATGGCATGACCACGTGGTTTGTGACTGTACTGTTCAACTGAACTTGTACTCAATAATGAACAGGGGGGTCATTGCTACACCTACATAAGTCGACTATCAATAGGCAAGGTGAACAAAACAACGCTAAACAAGTTCAAATGGTAGTAAGGATGTAAAAAGTAAATTTTCCAAAAACTAAAGCTGGATGCTTTAGTTTACTAAAGCACTATGCATCATAAACAATTGTCATGTTTTTTTCCCTATCATACTGTTTTCACTTGTTTGTCATCTTTTTATTTTCTCAGTGCTGCTGATCTTTTTCAGACTCTTTTAGTTACTTATTGATTCTGACAACAGTGGATCATGCCTATGCAATGTGTGTCACAATATCCACTTGTGCTCTGTACCAAGGGTGCATGTGACATGATGGCAATAATAAATAAGGACCTTCATGACTGGATCGCCAAGTATTTTTTTAAACAAAGCTGTAATGGTTGAGCTAAGATTCCTAAGCCAGTAAATGGTGTTGTAGTGCAGACCACAATGTCTCAAGGAATAGAAGGCAAACTCTTTTTTCTGTTATACCACTAGAGGTTATACCTGGGCATTTACTTACTCTTTGAAGAGTAGAATATTAACCACTGCTTTGGTATATACATGTCAAGAACAGATGTTTGATTTTCGACTGGCATTTTTGTTGCCTGGCCATGTCCTCAATGTACTCGTAACTGTAATACACCCACTGTTGCACTGGGGACTAAAGTGAGGGCCCATTACAGACCCCTTAATTACCGTAATTTAAACCACTTGTACTATCAACAGGAACATGTCAACATTGCCATATGTGGTATGGCTGTGAGGCTGTAACAGTAAATCAAGGGTCTACTACGCAGCACTTATACTCATAATAATGCATCTTAAGAAGAAAATAAATGTTTGTTACCATATTGTGGATCATTTGCTTTCTGCTATATGAGAATGTTAACTATATTTGAAAGGGGTTAAATATGATCACCATATGGTTGCCATTTTCAGCTATTATGCTGTTTCCTTTACATATACCATTTTAGTAAAACCTGGCTGTGATTTCAGATGGTGAAATGCGCAACTGTTTCATAATTCTAAAATGACCATGAATCCCTGACATGGAATGCAATGAATTATAGTTAGGGAAGGTTTTTGTAGGATCAATTTATGTTTTTAAAACTGTAAATAAATATATAATGTAACATATAAGCTGTATATGGAAACAATTATATAAGTAAGCTCTGCTACTATACAGCATTAAGAAAACAGACATTTGTACACATTTCAAAGCATAAAATAGACATGGTAAACATGGTTATATGGATAAAAGTTAACAAATACATTCAAATATGATGGAATGTTCTGATTAGGTACAAAAGACCCACATGTTTTTTTAGTTTATCTAAAGACACAGTGCTTTAAAGATCTGTATTAAATGTGCCCTACCAAATAAAATATGTCGGCATATACCAACTGTTGAATGTTTTGGTTATACAGTATGTACAGTTAAAGTCCTACTCCAAACCCTTTATTCAGTTTTGGATAGAGAAGAAAAGAATGATGAAGACCTCTATCAGGGTTTAAATACTGTGTGGGTCCTTGGTGAGACTTTATTTGACTTTCTACTCAAGTGAGGTTGAATCTCCCCAAGGGGGACACAAGCCTCAATAACAACTCAACAGAGTTTCTATGCCTTCCCTGTTCACCTGGCAAAGTTTTCATTATGAATTGAGAAGATGTCCCTTCACTTCCCATTCTGTCTAATACCAATGATATAGGAATACAAAGTGTAGAGTAATCTATACATTTTTCCCACTCTATCCAAATCTGAAAATATAGTTTTGGGCTGACTATGCTCAGCAAAAAGTTATAGCTGAAATTGATCTGGACCAGGATCATCAAGAGAAAGTTGTCTCCCTGAAACGTCAAATCAACAAAGCTATATGGTTTTCTAATTTCATGTGTGTCCTGGTATATTATGATTTTGCTGTATTTTCATCAAGAACTTTGCCTCGTCCATGCACACAATGTCACAGTGCTGAGCTCTCATGAATAATACCTAATTGATTTTTGTGTTTGGTTGTGCCTGTTGCTTGCACCTGACAATGCTTACTTTAGTTTACCTGTATTCTTTCTTGCCTTGAAAAAATAACTTTTTCATCTTGAGCTCTCGGTTCAATTAACCTATAAAATTGTATTTGTGTGGCATAATTACTAATTAACCACTCATATTTAAAATAGTTGCATAGGTATACATGGATGTTGAATTTTGAAATATCAAGATGTCTGATTTGAAATTTTTGATTGTAGAGGAGATACCAGATGTGATCATAGGGCAACATACCCTGATAAGAGTGGTTATTGGTGTTACAGTATATATGTGGGTATTTGGGTTCCTCTAGATGCCTGCACTTAATTCCTGCTGAAGTGTTCCCCTCTCCCATCAAGTGACACATACATGGACCTTAAAACAGCCCATTTGCACAGCATAAAATAAAAAATAATATGAATGTAGGTGGATCTTAGCAGGGTTTTCTAAAGTTCTGCATGCTTATATACTGTACAAACTTTGCATTTTCATGTATAATATTATGCAGGAGTTAAATATTCATTTCCAAACTGATGTATTATTTTGCTTTTAGAAAATCATGCATAAATAGATCCATTGAGGATATCTTAATGATGTTAAATACAAATAATGTTTGTGTAATATAATTGTTGCTTGAGAACATTGTGATCATATCAAGAACATCTCTATATTCTGTCTTGCTTTAATCTACTATATTTGCTGTTTTTACTTACATTATATTTCATACATAGAATTGTTTAGTCCCCATATATAACTATCACATAGGTGTGGGATCCTTCATTTATTGTATTACTGTATTTTATTGTATTACTTTTTGATATTTTCTAACCAACATTTAACATGAAACATTATTTTATACCCACCATAAATGGGACATCTTGAACAGCTACCATCCAGAAGAGGCTAGGGGTCTATTAAGGATTAATTGTTCAAGCAGTAGTGTTAGTGAACTTCATTTAAATACAAAATACTGCTAAAAATAATAAAATATTATATGTGCAGTAAATGCAGTTGAGTTATCTGATAATTTCATTAGCTTATTCATTTTTTTCTGGAATTTTTTTGACAACTATGGTATCATAGACATTATAATACTGTATCCACTTTGACATCATCTGGACCGTATGAAGATAAGGTGCACTCCTCCTATATGTTAGGGGTGCCTATGAAGAGAAAAGTTCATAAATCTATAGACAAACATGACACAAATCCAGCACTACAAGAATTAACAGCCTTTACAGGATGAATAAATGCATTTGTACATCCTCAGGGCAGACAAAGAGGAGTGCTCCTGGTTAAAAGCAATTCCACTGACATAAATGTGTTTTTTTACTTATCATGCTCTTCAAATGCTTTTGTTATGGACTTAAATTTTCAGTAATTATTCAACTGAGTACTTTCTGGGTGTGATAGAATCTGGTTTTAATTGTACTGCTGAAGACAAGCATTCTCTGGAGACACAGTGAACCGCATTCAAATTCCTTCAGACTATTATAATGTGAAATATTAGCGTTATTATACAACATGCCAAACACAAGTGAGAGTACCAAGCCAATGAATGATGAAACAGATTATAACAATTCACTAAAAACCATAGCCAAACATATATCATGGGCCAACATGACACTTCCAATATATGAGTTAAACTGAAATAACCTTTCTAATGCATTGGTTATTTAAAAAAATTAAATCATTATTGGGCTGTGGGAAAAATAACTATTAACCAATGCATAATTAGGAATTCTAGCTCTGACTTGTATTTTAAACATAACAATGGGGCTTAGGCAAAATAAATGGAGATTTTTTTTACCAAAATACCATTTTATAGAATTGTGGTTATGTCTGCCTTTCCCACCATTGTTTTGAGCTGAGCTTTACCAATATGTGATAATATTCGCTTTCAGGGCTGGCAGACGGCAGATGGAACCACACCGTGCAGTACTTTTACAGTGTGCCATTTGTTTTCTTCATTTTACAACAGTGTCTCTTTAAGACACAAGTATTAATTTTTTAGTATCAAGATCACACCATCCTCCCTCTTTATTCTGACAGTTGAACCATTTTTTTTTTACATTTAATTTTTTATAATAATATAATATTTTTTAAAATAATATTTTGTTATTATTTAATTAAGATTTTTTAATTATACCAGTTATGCAAGTTAAGGGGAGAGTTCCATTTACTTTCTGTCTGATAGCTACAACAGGAAGGAAGTAAGAGGAGATCCCTGGCAGTCAGGGGCAGGGTCACCAGAGCTAGTGTCCCCATTGAAAGATTTTCCTTCTATTCCTGTTTTGATTGATGACAACCAATAATTTGGGATTTTCTTTACAATTCTATCTCAGAACTAAGGGAGGTGAATGGCTGAGCAGCAAAGTGTCTTACTATTGCAGATTAAATCAAGTTGAATGTGACTAATTACTACTATTAGTATCATGACCAGGACGGATGAGAACCTTCGTAGACATATTCTGTTCATTCATTTTTTTTTTTGTTAAATTACATTAGGAGGATTACAAACACTTTCTTTCTTTTGAGTAATTTACTACTATTAAAAAACACTTGCCACCCTTTTAATAAGACATCCATATCACAGGCCTGTGATTAAATATATTCTTTGGATATTTTAGCTGTTTTTAGTGTATTTTTGGATATTGAGAATGAAAAACAGTAGGTTTAGAAATGTTTTATCAGTAGTGGATTGCCTCTTTGGAAAGTTGTCTTCCCTGCCTAACATTGGTCACCAAGCCCCAGTTGTAAGCTCAGTTGTTATTCAGCTTTAAGTAAATTTGGACTCTGATCATCTAGTACAATTTCTGTCAGTGATTTTGAGCTGATCTTTGTGTTTCATATCAGCAAATAAAGTGTTTTAACGTTGACTAAACCCCTTTCTTACTCATATTAGGATTTGAGACTTCTTTAGTAAGTTGTGAATCATGCCTAGCCATGAATGTGTCAACAGTCCAGATAACCTTTGTTACATTTGTGGGGAATTTGTGATCAAGAAACATCAAAGAAACATAACACCTTTCATTAGAAATGTATTTGCATATTTTGGAGTGAAATTAGGAGATTAAGACAAACCATGGGCTCCACAAAAAGTTTGTTACATTTGCATAGGCAATCAAAGGAAGTGGCTTAAACGCAACACAAAAGCATCTAGATTTGGCGCAACAACGATATGGAGGGAGCCAAAAATTCACTGCTATTTGTGCTCTTGTGATATTAAAAAAATAAGAAAGCCATTTCTATCCAATTCTTCTATTAACCTTACAACCTGTTCCAGTTCCATTTTCACCAGAAACTTTGGAAGATACACATAGTTATTTTGGCTTAAATACTGATCATGAAGAATTTTTGTGTAATATAGGAAATCAAGACTCCCAGTTCTTCACTCAACCTGAACTAAACTATTAAGTAAGATATTTGTTTATCCAAGGATTCTGCTGAACTCTGCTGGCTTCAGATTAAAATAATTACATTTATTAGTACCTGGAACATCAATATACCGCTATAGAAGAAAAAAAAAGAAAATATTATATATAATCATTGACAGGATTATTTTTAAGAGACCTTAAGACATTGTGCATGCTTCTAGGGCAACAGGGAGGATATACTGTATGCCCATGTGTTCTTTGTGAATAGTTGAAAACATTTTGGAAAGATTCAAAGCTTTTGGATGCTTAATGATTACTAAAATTAATTTCTTAAAAGCACACTTTTTTCTAGATCTAGGTACATAAAGTATGCAGCAGGGAGAACATTTCAATTAAGACTTTAGGAAGTTGGAAAAGAGATACCAAGGCTAGCGGAATGGCAATATGATGGAGGTATAATGCTGGATGCTGTACCGTAAAAATTCAGAGGCAGCGCACTAAAATGCAGCTTCACTAGCAAAAGGTACTACTAAGCCTTTTGATTAAGGTTAAGATGTAAATAACCAAGTTTTATCGTTTTTGTAAATACACATGTTCACAAGCCACAAAATTGGTTTATGTGGTAATTATTCACTATTTATTTCATTCAGTCAAACGTCAATGCAAGTTGTGATAAAAGTGTACATGATGAAGCAAATCTGAGTTTGTTTTTAGATTTAGACCATCAAATTCCTATAAAACCAGTGTACATTTATAAAAGTTTTTTGACCCTTTATTTTGCAGCCCTCTGTATAAGTTCATCTTGAAAGATGTTTTGCTGACTTCAAGTGTATGCAGGACACATTGAAATACATTGTCTGCAGTAAGGCTAATAAATGACATGAAAAGGAACCCACAAATTAAGCAATGGTTTAATTACATCATTTCATACTATATATTTGGTCAGAAAATATGGAAGCAGCAAAGAGAAATCTAATATTTACACAACACAGATGGGTGGTTTTGGATTGACATTCATGTATTAATTAAATTATTGTGCTTGAGCTTATATGTGCGAAGTAACATCTGTAGGGAAGGAAAACAAACACAGACAAAAGCCAAATACAATTAAATAAAACATGTGAAGGATACGTCCATGAGCCTTGCAGCAAAGTGTGAGGCCCCATGTCTAAACATTGATTCTGAAATGGCAAACACATCTGTGAGCAGCATGTGCATTGAGGTAATGGCATATGATTATTACTGTGACTGCTTATATTGTTGCTCACCTGTGTGTGAGCTGCTTGCATAGTGTCATTTTGGATTATTATTAGAGACATAGTTACACAGTAAGTAAAGTGGAAAAAAGAGACTGGTCCATCAAGTAAAAAAAAAATCCTGGGGGTCGTGGCTATAGCGTGGAATGATGCATGAGTGTTAATCTCCTGCTGTAACCTGGGGGATTTTCATGACTTACAACAACCCCAGAAATCCTTTCTTTTGCTCCATGTGGGTCACAGGGATAGCAATACCTCCTGTCACCCATACTGTACCACAAAAGTGGCTCCTCAGAAAGGCATTCCCATATACTTCAGCATAAAAGAACAGGCCCACCAACTACACACAGCATCCAAGATGGTGGAGCTTCTGCCACGCACAAGCCCTGGAGAATCCAGTCATCTAGGCCCTGCTGCACTACCTAACCAGGACGCTACCCTGGAACAACCAGTCTCTCCTTCCTCACTTTTATCTGACTGATCTGTCAGCTCATGCAGGGACTGAGATTGGGTAGAATGTATCAGGGTATTGCTGAATCAATTTGAGCTGCAGAACTATATTCAGCGTGTCATGCATACAAAAACTGCTAGATTGGAGAAATTCTGCTCCACCCTATCTGACACAATGAAGGCCCAAGGGAAGCAGCTAGATAAATAGGAAAACTACATCCATATCTGCTTCACGTTGACGTCAAGAACAGAAATTGGCAGACCAGTGTCAGGATCTGGGGGTTACCCAAGGCAACCAATGCCGCGGACCTTCTCCTGACAGTGAAGGGCATATTTGCCAAGCTTACAGGCACCTCTGACGCAGTGGACCTAGAGACTGACCAGGTTCACAGAACCCTAGGCCCTAAAAGCTCCAACCCAGCCACATTGTCTGGGTGCACTTTTTCTGTGTGAAGGATATTATAAAAGGAGCCAGGGAAAAGGAACACATTGACTTTGATGGCATACCTATCACTCTGCTTCCCAATCTCTCTAAATACACCTTAGTTCAACAGAGAGCACTGAAGCCCCTTCTCATCCTTCAAGGAGTGCACAACTTCCCTTTCCATCTACAGATTAGGAAGGACAGCAGAACCCACTTTCTCTGATACCTGGCAGAAATCCCAAACCTACACAAGACCCTACGACTTCCCTCTTTAGCAGCAATTCACCTACCTTCTGTATATCCCCTCCCCTTTCTCCTCTTTCCCTCCCCTCCTCTCAGCATTTATCCTCTGCTCTTTTCTGTCTTATTTGGCCCCCTTCTCTTTGCCCCCCCTTCTCTCTCTCCTTCCTTTCACCAGACTTTTTGCTCTCTCCTATTTCCTTTTCTATTTCCCTGCTCTCATGTCTCCTTACCTAACTCATCAAGCAAAACAAATGACAAACGCACTCATCAATTCATCACCAGCTTTACAGCAAGGTGCACATGGAATGGGCTTTAAACAGTAAAACCGTTTTCCTGGCACACTCACAGGCTAGCATGTAAAAAAAACTTGTCTCACCAATAGGGTTATAAACAGGGTTATAAACAGAGGTTTGGATACACGTCCTCGGCAGAAAATGTGAAAGCCGCACAGCCGCACCAAGGCACCTCTCAGGTCTGTCAGGAGGAAGCCCAATCTCCCTTAAAGCCACAGGAATGCACAAGGGATCCCGCACATCCCAATGGCAGCTGAGACCCCCCATGCATCACTGCACCAAATCAGTCAAATTTGGTGCAGCAAAACAAATGACAAACGCACTCATCAATTCGTCACCAGCTTTACAGCAAGTAACGGGATCCCTTGTGCGTTCCGTGCCTTTAAGGGAGGTTGGGCTTCCTCCTGACAGACCTGCACCCAATTTTATCTTCTGACCCATGTGCTCCAAGATGGAGACTCTCATAGTTTAGAGTTAGGACCGCACTATAAGAGGTGCCTTGGCGCGGCTGTGCGGCTTTCACATTTTCTGCAGAAGACGTGTATCCAAACCTCTGTGTATAACCCTAGTGGTGAGACAAGTTTTTTTACATGCTAGCTTGTGAGTGTGCCAGGAAAACTTTTTGCTTCCTTACCTAACCCCCACACTCCCTAACACCCTTACCCTATTCTCTTCCTGCCTTTACCATGGCCAATATGAAACCTCACCCTTAGTAATTAAACTATGCTCTATAATCCCAAGGGACCCAACAATTAGTCCAAGTGGGCCTCAATTCTATGAGCGTAAAGCCAAGGTTTGAATAATCCTGTTCCAAGAGACCCATTTCTGCCACTCAGTGACACCCTCCTCCAGGTCATTGCACCCATGACACTTATTGCGGTTGCAATGCTTTACTGCCTCCAAAGCAAAAAATAATGAGTTAACATTTTTCTTTTATATGTGTGCATTTATTATTTTAGTGGATTTTACCTCACATTTCTGTCAGGATCATTAGGTATTTTGTTATTGAAAGGACATAACAAAACACCTTCTTTGGTATACGAAGTGTGACAATTTTATTCCCGGAATGGACAGAAAATGTTTGCTTACCTATACACCAGCAGCTGTTTTAACCTTTAAAGTAGTCCCCTTGTGAAGCAATGCACTTTTATAGATGACTGTGCCACTGCCAGAAACATTCCTGCAATTTGTTTTCCAGGAATGCTGCGCAGCATCTTTGTCGCGAAGCGCTGGATGTCTAGAATGTCATCAAATCTGTGTCCTTATAAGGCATTTTTACATTTTGGACACAGCCAAATGTCGCAGAATGCTAAGTCAGGGGAATAAAGTGGTTGGTCAAGTTTCTGAATGGATTTCTGGGCCAGGAACTCCTGAACATTTAATGCATCATGTGCAGGAGCTTTGTTGTCGTGGAGAATCCACTTGTCCGGCCAGAGTTCCAGTCTTTTCCTCCAAACAGATTCCCGTAACCTTTTCAGGATTTCCAAGTAACAATGTTGGTTTACCATTGCACCATGTTCTAATAACTCGTAGTGAACTTCTTGTGATCAAGAAAACACATCAGCATGGTTTTGAACTGAGAACAAGGTTCACCCATTTTCTGGCAACAGCACACTGCACACACATGTTATTTCTTCTACTACTCCGTAAGGACCGAGTCAACTGGTCTGTGACCCAGGAGAGTGCAAGTTAGAACGTGTCAGAAGATGCTCGAGTGCGAATGGCTGTGTGACTAACCACCATAGTGCTACAATGCGGAATTAAATTACCACACCTCGTATATTAGACAAAATGAATCAAATTCATTGTTAGGGTATAAATACAATGTAATGCTGTTTTGATTTATTTTTCATTTATATTTTGTGTTTTCTCGCATTTGATATGTTTTTCGACAGATATTTTGTTTACTTTTTATATAAAATGTTTTCACTTTACAAATAAAGATTTTAAACAAAGTTCCCCTTTGACACTGAAATGGTGGGGCATTTTGGGTTTTATAAAGAGAGACTTCAGTAGTAGCTGTTTGCTTCCTGGCTCTTCTTTTAAATCTACATGTGGCCCCTAATGAAGAGACACAGGGGTCTATTCACGTAGCTGCCGAAGGATCTGGCCGTAGCTTCGGCCGATCCTTCGGCTAGCTTCGGCCCCAGGACCCCTTCGGTTCAGTAGAACTGGAGGGGTGCTATACGGGCTATTCAAAATAGCCCGTACAGCTCCCGATCATGGCCGAGCGGCTCAGCCGAGCCGAACTCATATGCATCGGCTCGGCTGCGCCGCGCAGGTGAATAGACCCCACAGTGTGTGTGTGGGGAAGGAATAGGACGATTGGTCAAAGCTGTGCTCTTGTCTGTAACTTTACAAGGGAGGGAACACTTGTAGGCAATTGGTTTCTGATGGGGCCATGCTAGTACATACATTAAACATGGAGCAACATCCCTGTATTTATTGTAATTCTTATCAATGTCAATCAAAGGGATGTGAAGAGCCAAAGCTGCTAACTTGCCTAGGGCCCAATTCTGCCTTAAATCATTTCTGGCCCTAAGCATAATAAATGAAGAAAACATGTGAACATTGTAAATGTTAAGGTACTTACACATTTACATTACTATTAGAATTTGATATATGCCAGGAAAACATCTCCTTAAATTAGAACCATTTAGCAACGCTAAGTGATGTTTTGTTAAATATGCTAATCTGAAGTTTACATGCCTGCAAAATGTATTATTAAATCCAAAATGCTGGAAGCATGTTCTCAAGATATTTTTTATATGCTGGTGTTTGGCATGGGTCTGCAGTTAAATCATGGCACTGCCAGGCATATTAGTGTAAAGCTGTATTATGAAATGAAGAAGGCTTGTTGGAGCACATACAGTATCAAGATTGTCATGCTTAAGAAACCTATTCCAAAATATGCCTAATGTTTGTTGGCTCGCATCAGTGAACATACATATAACGCCAATTAAAAGTATATAGGAAAGGGTGACATCTAGTGAATCCAATCAGAAATTGTAGAAAGACCATTTTAAAGGCTAACAAATGTTGTTGGTATAACAATGGAGGAACTAAGTTAGAGAAGCCAGCCTATTTGCTGTCATTGTTAAATTTAAAGAGGGGCAATGTTTTTTCAATTTCCACTTTTTTTTAATTCTATCAGTAAACATCTTTTAAAACCCCTTGTGGAGCCAGTACATAATATTTCAGCTTCTGAAAGTTGTGTAGTTGTTTTGTGCAACAAAAGTAATAGTAAGAATTTTTAGCACATGAATTTTTAGCACTAAAAAATGTTATAATCAGTGCATAGAGTAGAAACTTTACGAGAGCAAGAAGTAAGGGTAAATTATCCAATGGGGACAAATGTTCTGGTGACAAGTGAAGATTTGAATACCCCTCACTTTTGCAAGATTTCATCTAATTTCCTGAGGCAACTTCAGAACAGGAAGTGAAGGGATCTCTCCCCACCAGGACACAGATAGCAAAACATAATAGGGGTTTTAACCCTTTGCTATTCTGTCCCAAAACTTAAAAACATTTTTTGGTTATACATACCCTTTAAAACTCAGCCTAACCCATTAACCTAACCCCTAAACCCAAACTACAATATTAGTTATAAGCACATACTGTACTAATAAATTGTACTGATACTAGTAGCAATAATACTACTGAGCCACAAATTTCATGCATTTGAAAAAAACATGTAGTGAATTAAATAAATAATTTTAGATACTGTTTTGTATTTTCCAAAAATATTCTGTAAATCCAGACATATGTTTCTGATGTGTCCATGCATAACCTGGTTTTGGAAGTTAGAGTAGCTTATAAATAATAGAATGTCAGATGTAATGTGTGTTATTGTATTGTGAGATGTTGCTATGCAGTGATTGTACGGTACCTTTTACTGCCAGAGATTTGTTACAACTAGTATGAACTGGAAAACACTCAAGTCTTGCATATATAGCCATTTAGATGTAATTTCTATCAACACTTGTTTTTTTTTTTAACACAAATAGATATTTTAAGTGATATTTTATCTAGATTTGAGTTTTTTTCTTGTAGCTATCAAATATAGAACAAAATGCTGATTTTCCTTAATTTATATAGAACAAGTGTCCAATTAAAGTGTACAGACTTTAACACTCTCAGGATACTCAGGTAAGAGCATAAAAATAAGTCTACATTACTTTTTTGACCTGTGTGACACAGGTAAGCATCTGTTTAAATGTGTAATAGGAATACCCACAACCCAGGTCTCCTATGTACTAGATCTAATTCAATGCTGAATCAATAGACAGCATTGGGCTAATTTACCAATGATGCTGAGAAAAACTGAAATATCACATTGGCATAAGTATTTGGACCCTTTGCAAAAACAACTGGAATTTAGCTCAGGTGCCTCCCATTTCTCTTGATCATTGCTGAGATGTTTCTACACCTTGGTGGGGTCCACCTGTGGTAATTTAAATTGATTAGACATGATTTGGAAAGGCACAAACCTGTCTATAGAAGGCCTCACAGCTGACAATGCATACTGTATCAGAGCAAAAACCATGAGGTCAATGGAACTGCCTGCAGAGCTCAGAGACAGGATTATTGCAAGGGACAGATTTAAGGAAGGCTACAAAAACATTTCTGCTGCACTGAAGGTTCCCAAAAGCACAGTGGCTTCCATAATTCTCAAATGGACGAAGTTTGGTACAACCAAAACTCTTTCAAGAGCTGGTCACCTGGCCAAACTGAGCTTTCGGAGGAGAAGGGCCTTAGTAATAGACCAAGAACCTGATGGTCACTATGACTAAGCTCCAGAGGTCCGGTGTGGAGATAGGACAAAGTTCCAGAAGGACAACCATTAGTGCAGCCCTTCACCGATCTGGCCTTTATGGCAGAGCGGCTAGACCGAAAGCCTTTCCTCAGTGTAAAACACATAAAAACCAGCTTATAGTTTGCTAAAAAGCACCTGAAAGACTCTCAGACTGTAAGGAACAAGGTTATCTTGTCTGAGGAAACCATGATTGAATAGTTTGGCCTCAATTCTAAACATTATGTCTGGAGGAAACCAGGCACCGCTTACCACCTACCCAATACCATCCCAACAGTGAAGCATGGTGGTGGCAGTATCACGCTGTGGGGGTGTTTTTCAGCAGCAGGCACTGGGGTCAGGGTTGAGGGAAAGCTGAATGGAGCAGAGATATCCTCAATGAAAACCTGTTCCACAGTGCTCAGGAACTCAGACTGGGCTGAAGGGTCACCTTCCAACATGACAACAATCCTAAGCACACAGCCAAGACAACACAGGAGTGGCTTAAGGACAACTTTGTGAATGTCCTAGAGTGGCCCAGCCAAAGCCCTGAACTATTGCTCTAATTTTCTGTTTCTTCTTACTCTTCATATTTGTCATGGACTTCTAAAAACCTAAGGTTTGCAGGGATAGAAACAAGCTTTTCTACCCTTTCACTGGTCAGTTTGTTTCTCGATTTGGTATGAATATTAGCAAACATAGATGATATTCTTTCACATGCAGCAGAAGATGCAGGAATCTGCAGTAAGCGAAATGCAGGAGGTGTCAGAGGTTGTGTTGTGCAGAGACCTTGCCACTATGTTGCAGGAGGGATATGTTTTGCAGAATCCCAGATTGCATTACTGGTCCAAATCCCTGAAGATGTTCTATATTCTGCAAGATTTGAAAGTACTTTTCCAGCATCAAGTCCTAACTGTGCAGCTTGTTTTGTAATCCAGTCAAATGCAGCAGCTGTATTCTTATCACTCACAACATCACTGCCTTTGAATCTTGGATCATTGGCCTATTTATTCATTTGCTTATTTGAGTGGAGAACCCTATTGAATGGAATTTAATTGGTATTGTAGCCTTGTGTGGTATTGTGGCATTTGCAGCCTAAAAGTACCAATGATTATTATTTTAGTTCCACAACTTTTATTTTCAATTTCAGTTAGTGAATATGAGAGCTTTGCCTTGCTGTAGAAAATATTTATGAAGGTAAGCCTTTAATGCATTTTTTTCTGTTCTTTCCTGACCTTACTCTAAAATCTTCTCCAACCTCTTTAGATTTTTTTCCTTGGCATACCTGAAACCTTTTTATTAACATTCAGTCTGCCCCTGTCATAGAGCATGTAGTCCAAAAACCAGCTCAGATTTCACTGTAATACAAGGAGAAGGCCTTGGAAATTAAAGTAGATACATTTTACCAGAAATGGGTCACTAATAAAGGAAAATTAAGTCCTGAGTATTAATTGGCTCCAGTTTCCAAGATACAGCTTCAGGTCAAAATTGCATCAAAATAATTCAAAATTATGAGGGGGATGTGCGATTATGTTCCATAACTTTTATACAAAATGTAATATACTGTATCAATGAGAATGGTGCCACACCAGTCATACATTTTTCTGTCACTTATAAATAAAGTTTGGGTCTACTGACATTGACAGCCCCGGATCAGCTGCATCCGGCTGATCGTCTTTATCATCATCTGCGTCTAGAGAGTAGGATTATGGTAGATCTGGAATAGGCAAGTCCTCACCATGGGGTACAGGATGCAGTGCGGTCCACTTCTTCTTTCTTGAGATCCCTTTTGCAATTGGGGGAACCATGCAAAAATAGCAGTCGATATTATGATTTGTGGGTTCCAACTGTTCCATTGGGACTGACATGGACTTTTTCTTCTTGTTTAGCCAATGATGCAGATAAGTTGCACATGTAATGCAACAATAATGAGGGGCCCAACTCTTGTCCTGATCCTGTATTTTGCATCCAAAATAGGTATGCCTTTTTTAACATTGCCATCATACTGCACTTTTGAGATGCAAATGTAACCTTGCAACAAATGTAGCAGAAGTTATCTGCATTGTTTATGCAGTTTAGAGGCATTTTGGCTTCTGAGGGAAAATATCAGGCAACTGTTCCTTGGAAATGTTAGGCAATGATACTTTCACGAGCCACTAGATATAACTGTATGATTCGTAGATCTGACCAAGACAAATGTATCTTGCAATAAAAGAACAATACATTACAGTTAGGTGATAATCTTTAGTCTCAAAGTGAAGATAAATGTATACACTTCCATGTGGTATCGTTTTCATTGTTCTACCGTACTTTGCCGAGAAGTTACGAGACATCATGATCATCAGACACCTACCTCCCTCGTATATATACACTCGCCTGTGTATAAATCTTTATTGTGAAATATCTTGAAAACTTTAGCCAACCAACCAGCACCTTTATCACCTGTTTTCTAATTCATCTAATCAAAATATGTAAGAATGAACACATTTTATCTCGGAGGTCGATAATTTCCCAAAATTTGTAGACCAGTGTTTCCAAACACCCAAACCTTTTCTACACCAACTAAAGAGAAAGGGTCGCCATGCCCTTACAAGGCAAACAAACAGTATATTCCTAAAGGTTCCTCCCCCCGATTCACATCTTGCCATTCCTCCCTTGCTTCAATCGCAGTTGGTGGCAGCACCCAGTGTTTCTGGTTATGGGGGACCATATCACATCTTCCTATGTGAGCGTGCTTGGGTCTATGAGCCACTCACTACACCCAAGTGAGGAATGATGTCACTGTCTCCCTTTAGTATTTTACACCAGGCGAAACTAAGGGATTTATACACTGTTTGCAGAGCTCTTTGCTGTGCAAATGACATTCACCATGCTTTCTGGCCACTAGATGGATTTGAAGAGCATATGAAACTTCTTTGCAAAGATACTGACACTTTGCCTTGAATGGGGAAGGTGGCATTGTCCTCTTTAGGTATCTGAATTAAAAGGTCCAAAAGAGATAGCAGAGTAGCCAAACAAGCAGATAATGGGATGCCTGTGAGTGACCTAAAGACTTTCCATATTACAAATACCTTTACATTTTTACTCAATACTTGAGCAATAAAAGAAGTTTGGACTTGTAGCTGATACACACATTATACTGATTTTTCTATTGATGTAATGAGGACATTCCACAACACCTATAAACCCAATCCTAAGCTGTGGAGTTTGGCTGATAAACAGGGCTAAATCAATTAAGGCAAATATTTCTTATGTGCACATATCACCACATTTGAGGCTGTTATTAGCAATATTCGTCATTTTTCTTTCTTTAGGAAATGTTTTTAAATACCACAATCATTATGAAAAATGAATATGTGGAAATACAACCATTATCTCCTGCAATGATGATTAATGTATCCTCCCTCTCAAATCGCTTTCACTGTCTTTAATCTACGGAGATTTATGCTTCGCTCCAGTTACTTAAAACTACATACCATATATTACTTTATGCTGTTATGGTAAATCTCTGGTTATTTGTTCTGTTTTGTTCAATAATTCTCCTTATTCATTTTTGATTGAGATACTCTTGGTTCATGTTGATATATTTTCATTCTTAACTTTTCACCTTAATCTCCTTTTTGGTCTTTCACATAAATTTTTTTGAAGTGGACCACTTTTTCGTTTCCCACTAGTGATCCATGAAGATTAATTGTGTACATGACCCTATATACAGTATAGAAGAAGCAACTTGGTATGTATTGACATCACTGATGACAGCTCTCAAAGTACATATATACTGTAAGTGCAGTAATACATAGCAACCAATATAGGACCACATACATCACACTGCAGCTCCAATAGTCCCTTTTGGTGCCATTATCTCAACTCCTTCATCTTTTCACGGGGTTTCTCAGTACACCTCTCACTTTAAATCTTCCTGCCATCGTCCTCTTCTCTCTTTTTTCTGTGCTCTGTTCTCTACCTTTTCCTTGTGTCTCCAGTCACTTTAGCTGCCTGTTTCCGTATCCCGAAACTTGCCCCCTAACATGAATCTACTCTTAAACCTAACCTTAACCTTATCATTAAGCCCAAGTGAACCCCTAATCATAAACCCACATAAAACTAGGAAATCCTTCTGCCAAATATGTCTGGTCCTGGATCAGGGCCAGAGTACGATTTGTACAGTAATCATTTTATCCAAATACAAAATTATTTTTAGTAATCTTTGTTTAAATTTTATTTTTAATAGTACATCTGCCATTTATATAAATTTATTTTCTCACTTTCTCTGCAGAAGAGAAATGAGAACAATGGAAAATTCTGGTAAATAAACAACTGGCTAATCATAGGGACAACATAATTAAGAACCACACTAATTGGTTTCCAATCCTCTTTTATAAAAACACATTACACAGAAATCAGCTGTAACATCACATGTGTTATGTGGGAAGGGAAGGTTGCAAGGGTGTATTGCATTATACAGGCTTACAAGTGGCAGATGACAGCATTCTCTGCACATGTTTTTAAGGGTACTGATGATCTATTTCCACTGTCAATAGAGGTTTTGTATCACAAAAACATTTTGTTTTACTTCTATTAACTGACATTTTCTTTAGAACAACAAAGACATTGGTTAGCACCTCTGCCTTGCAGCACTTAAGGTCCCTGGTTCAATTCCTGGTTTTCAATTCCACTATATGCAAGGAGTTTGCATGTTCTCCCTGTGCTTATATCGGTTTCCTTCCACACTGCTTTTACTTCTGATATATTTTTTTCAAATACCAGTTCTAATTCAGGCAAAAAATAGAGAAGATAATTACCTGTGACATCATCTCTGCTTGTGTTTCTTATCTACCCAGGCTATGTGGGGGAGGACACTTGCGAAGCATGCCATTTTTCCATCTTCCCACAGCTTTGAATCATGAGTAGGGGGGAGTTGCTGGTCAAACAGTTTCTGTATACAGTCCACCAGTGCTAACATCCACCAAGTCTGTAGAAAACACTATATTGTGCCCACAAATGAAGCAGTTAAGCAATCAGCACACCCCAAAAAGGAAGGCGAATCAAATGATTGATGGCAGGGAAAAGCAATAGATTTAATATGAGGGCCAACGACAAATCAGAGAGAGAGGAGAATGAAGAGATTTTCAGGGAATATTATATGCATGTTACATATTATTTATTGCGCAGATGACAGCTGACAGATAATTGAGACTAATATGTTTGAACATAGCACATGCATTCCTATCTGTTTTCTGAAAAAAGGTAAGGAGTTTAGCTTTAATTTTTTGGCTTGTTTATTTTTAAACTAACGCTCTATTTCCAGAGCCTGGCATATTGCATTGCTTGTAAAAGTATAAAGAGGCCTGTATGACAAAATATCTTGTTCTTTAATACCCAAGGCCCCTACCAGGATTTGCATGGCAGAGGTGACATGGAAAGAGGTGAAATAGGCTAGGTTGCGGCCCCAACAGCACTGGTCTGGAGGCTGGGCCCCAGCAGCACCGGTCCGGCAGCAGGAGAGGCTGGGCTCCAACAGCGTCGGTCCAGCGGCGGGAGAGGCCGGGCCCCAGCAGCGCCGGTCCGACGGTGGGAGAGGTTAGGCCCCAGAAGCCGCAGTTAAAGAGAATGTACATGGAAAGGGACCCCAGCGACCAGCCCAACTTAGACCCTGCAGAGCCCACCATAGAGAGTCTTAGGTGGGCTGTGCATGATCTATTGTATGCTCTGCAGGGTTACTCTCAGGTGAGCTGTGTGAGGTCTGAGGTATGTGTGGGGTCTCAGGTATGTGTGGGGTCTCAGGTGGGCTCTATGGGGCCTTAGGTGTGTCCTGAGTCCAGTGCATTACTTAATCCAGAGTCCATTGTGTTACTGAGTTCAGAGTTCAGTGCGTTACTAAGTCCAGAGTCTAGAGCGGTACTGAGTCCAGAGTCCAGTGTCTTTACTAAGTCCTGAGCCCAGTGCGGTACTAAGTCCTGAGTCCAGTGCGTTACTCTGTACAGAAACTAATGTGACTGGCTCAGTGTTCTCTGCACAACCCTGTGATATATGTCAAAGCAAGATAAATGTATAATAATAGTGTGAGACTGTGGGGGGACCACAAGTACCAGCCTGCTATTGGAGGCTTGGTGGGAGGGCCTAGCCATGTAGGCTGTATGGGGGCCCCATGATTTCTAATGGTGGTCCTGTTAACCACTTGAAGACCAGGGTGTTTCACCCCCTTCCTGGCCAGGCCATTTTTCAGTATTCAGCGCTGTTGTACTTTGACTGACATTTATTCCGTCATGCAACGCCATACCAAAATTAATTTTATACCCTTTTTTGGGGACAGATAGAGCTTTCTTTTGGTGGCATTTAATCACCACTGGGGTTTTTATTTTTTACTATATAAAGGAAAAATTGCCGAAATTTAAAAAAAAAACAGTTTTCCCTATGTTAAGCAATGAAAAATTGCACATAAATTATCTTTCTTCATAAATTTAGGCCGAAACTTATTCTGCTACATGTCTTTGGTAAAAAAAAAAAAAATACGGGTATATTAAGTACAGTGTTTGAAAGTTATACAGTCCACAGACTACAGTATATATATTTGAAATGTATCAATCCTGATGCCCTGACCGCTTATTGCAATTCTTGAGGCTCTATAATGCCTGGACAGTAGAAACACCCACAATATGAGCCCATTTTGGAAACCAGACACTTCAAGGCATGTATTAAGAGGCATGTTGAGTTTTTTGATGATTTAATTTTTTAGCCACAAGTTTTTAAAAATGAAAGAAGAAAAAAAAAAGTGTTTTTTCTATTTTTTTTTATTTTCTAAAAACTTGTGGCAATAAAATGAAATCCTCAAAAACATCCCCATGCCTCTTATTAAATACCTTGGGGTGTCTGCTTTCCAAAATGGTGTCATTTGGTGGGTGTTTCTACTGTCCTGGCATTATAGGGCCTCCAAAATTGTGATACGTACTGACACTGCGGATCACTGATGAGACTGACCAATGCACTGACACAGAAACCGCACTGACACTGCGGATCACTGATGGGACGTTTCAAATGCACTGACACTGAAATCGTACTGACACTGCGGATCACTGATGAGACTGACCAATGCACTGACACAGAAACCGCACTGACACTGCGGATCACTGATGGGACGTTTCAAATGCACTGACACTGAAATCGCACTGACACTGCGGATCACTGATGAGACTGTTCAATGTACTGACACTGAAATCACACTGACACTACAGATCACACTGCTGAGACTGTGAAATTACATGGATGACACTGCGGATCACAACAATAAAACTGTGAAATCACACTGACATCGCACTGATGACAGTAAAAATCAGTGATCTGTAGCAGAGTGTAACTGTGTAGTGTGTATCACTTTAAGTTCTTACTATGGACGATCGTTCTGAAGTTCTCTCTATCTCCTCTCTCTCACAGCCAAATGGTGTGTGAGAGAGGAGACAGAGACAAGGCTGCAAACCGCAGCCATTGTTTACTCTTTTGACAGCTGTGATTTGTCACAGCACGATCTCAAGGTATAGAGCCGATTTTACTGGCTCTATACCTGTTATGGATACAGCACTGTCCTATGGACAGTGCGGGCACAGTTACCGCGCTCGTGAGTGAGCGCGATACGCTCACGAGCCGGGGGAGGGGCAGGACGTCTCAAGACGCCCTCCCGCCCCTACAAGACTCCCGTCCGGCCGTCTACCAACGGCTGCGGACGGGAGGTGGTTAATATCTATGAACTGAGAATATATTTCCTAATTCGGCTTACACATAGCTGAATTTTTTCCTTAAAAAGGCCTGTTTTGACTAAATATATTTTTGTTTTAGTCTCAGGCCCTGCTAATCAATATCCAAACTCAGTGAACTAAAAGCTCTACTATTTAGAAGAAAAAGGTTTTGACAAAATATTTTGGTATTTAATTACCAGGACATTACACTTTCTTGCCATACTTAGTGCACTTTATAACTTTTTGTTTTTACAAAAGATCTTTTAATCCGAGAAGCTGGCTAGCTATAGCTACAATTACTGCAATGAAAGCTGGGTTTGTTTGACAGAATATGCTGCTATTTTAGTTTTCATTCCAAGGACTAACTATCTGTTTTCAAGCAATCGTACCGAAAACTGAATTTTGGTGAAAAATATGCTTTTTTTGCCAAAATACCTCGCTTCTTTATTTAAAATAATGAAAAACATTTTTTTTACAAAAAAGAGGCATTTTTTTTTACTAGATAGCTTGTTGGTTTACATACAAATACTAACAATTTCTTTCCACAGTCAAGATAATTAAACAGCATTGAGAACTGGCAATCTATGTCTCCTGACAGACAGCTAACACTGCTCATTAATGTTTAAGGAAAAAAATAAAGTTTTGTTTGTTCAAAGTGTGTCAAACCTGTCCTACATGATATGATATAACATGGACGGAACAGAGTGAATGCCCATGTTCTACTCTGCTGAAATCAAAATATCCAGGCGGGAGGGTGAGAAAGTAGGTGGTAGTGGATTAGCTTATACAAAAAGTTGTGTTTGAAGGGCGGTAGGTGGTGAAATCGTACCTGGACAAACAAGTTGGACTAATCAACAGGAATCACCAGACATATAAATATTCAGAAATGCCTTAGGGTGACATCAAATCTGATGATGGAGTGGTGGTGAGGATGGGAAGAGCACATCAGCGGGATTAAGACTATTAACATACAATGGAGAGGAAGGGTGAAGAAGGGTTCTATGCCTATCTGCTGTTTCTTTTAGATCCCATCAATAGTTCCATGGGTCGTAACAATTTTTTTGGTGATGTGTCAGTCAAGAACACAACCCCATTGTCATCAGATTCATGGCCACCAACAACACTAGTAGCTGTAAAAAAAAGAAAATTACATCATTACCTATAACTTCCATCTGCACCATAACCATATCAACCATAAAGCTACCCAACTTTTCTATGTAACAGAATATATAGGTCTGTTTTGGTTTTAGAGATTTATCTATGTTGTCACTCTGAAAAATACTCTCACACATGGAAAAAGTTCTTAAAAAGCCTAATTATTTTGCAGATATTTCACTGCAAGGAGCAAAACAAAATTGCCAGTAAAGTGTAGGACCTGAAAGGTCTAGATATAGCCTGGTTCCAGAACTGAGGGTTCACCTACCTTTATTAAAAGATGATAATTAGCATGGGCACAGCACAGGATATTTTCAGAGACATTAATCTACTGATAAACATAGTAATAGTTAAATCAGAAAGATAATTTTTTTATATGCTTACTTCACCAGGCTTAGTATGCTTTCTTAGCTTTATTACTGAACATAACACATAGATTAAGCTTTAATTGTAATGCAATACATTATAACTGTTAGTATTCATAATTGTTTGACAAGAAATGCAATTAAAGGCATTTGGAAGTATTCATGGTAATAAGGGCATGTTTGTTTGTGTCTTTATTATTGTGTTTTCTCAAAGCAAAACCCTAAAAATTGCCGTAGTGTCCTCACTTTTCTTACCTGTAGTTGCCCATCTTTAAAGTTTATCTAAAGCAAAACCTAGAGATTCCCCCTCCGTAGCTGTTCTGGTGATTTCTCTCACATTCAGCCCTGATGAAATTGGCCATCAGGACAAATAGAGGTAGAATCTCCCTGATGGGAATGAAGGTAGTAGTAAAACCTCAGAGGATTACCAACCCCTGTTCATTCAATCCATATAGTGGCTGCATTTGTTTTCTTTTTTTTTTCAGGCTTTTTTTTCTTTTCTTTTTACCTGGTGATCCTGACAGCAACACACTTCCTTTTCTAGGGTCCATGACATGTACTGTATATATGTATTAATCTAGGTACTGTATAAAGACAGACAGATACAATAAATCAAAACTAAACTGTTATGTTATTTTTTCACTGTTAAACTAAACACATGTAAGCCTCAAAGCTCTAAATCTAAAATAACCAAGCAAAATAGATTTTGACTTTTTAAAGTAACTAAAAGGTAATGTGAAATAATCTATGCAAATTATATTTACGTTTCTCTGGCTAAAGCATTTTCCATTTTCTGTAGTTGATAACAGGTTTCATGCCTTTGGCTAAACTATTTGATTTGCAAATCAGCAAAATATTTGTATTTTAATAAGAGGAACCCTCAGGTAATATAAAAGTAAGAGCCTTTGATGGTCATTTTTAAATCTATACCTTTGATAGTGCGAGGAAGCACAGCTATACCGTGGTATTACTGTTTTCATACGAAAGCTAAACCCAAAACAGATGTTTCAGGAATGCTCATATTTAAACAACTGGATTCTTTGTACAACATTCCAGACATTATTCTTATTGACAAAACTTCACTTTCTGTTATACTAAAATTACCTAAAATCGTTGGCTTCTTTTATATTTTATAATTTGTGCTTGTTTTCAATTAGTTTATTATTTACAAACTAGTCATTCCTATATTGCAATGTGCATACTCAGTACTGTGTTAGGGTATTTAATCACAAGTTAGGTCAAAATATCTATTGATAACTTTGATTCAATTAAACACATTAACTAAATCAATTTGTAAACTGGAGATCTGATGTGGATTTGGCTGTAACAGGTGAGTGCTTTATATATCATTAATTAAATGTTGTCTGGTACAGACCTTATCCTGCTACAGCTCTGACTTATTTAAACCTAGCATGCCAATAATCTTGCTATCGTTTGGGTGATGTCGGTCAGGTAATTTTAGTTCTTGGTCATGCCAACATCACCAGTCCACCATATAATTTCTAACTGTGTTTTCTTGTAACACATTGAGGCTGATTTACTAAAGGATTTCAATGTTCACACACTAAATTATGAGAAGATTCACTTCAGTTATCCATTCATGTGTATAGAAAATCAATTTTTCTCTTTATTTCTGCACGTGATTGGATTACTTAAATGAATATTCACACATTTTATTGTGTGAACATTCCTGAACCCTTTAGTAACTCAGCCTTATTGGATCTGCCAAAATGGTATACTTTTTTAACAACCTGTAATCACTGTAAAAATACTGAATTTTGTAATTTTGTGAGAAACCGTATCTAGTGTGCCCCTTTCCTTTCTGCACCATATAAGACCACATGCCCTCCACATTGGTAGAGTACCTTGTCCAGCCATGCCTTGTCCCTATGTTGATGTAGACAAGAGCATCATAGAAGCATCCCTGTGTCACACCTCTCAGCTCTTTTGATTGGGTGGGGTTTGGCTCAATGACACCCTCTAGAAGGTCAACAAAAAGCTTCTGGGCTCAATTATCATCTGAATTTGAAGAAATGCTGAGTCACTTATCAAAGCTGGGGACTCTATGAGATTGGTCTACTCTGCAAAGGAATTAAGCTGCCTAGGACCCAAAGGCCAAATACAATTTACTTTCACTGTTAATCCTATTTATATTGTCTCTTGCTTATTGTGTGTTTTTTAATATATTTTCTGTAAATATTTTCTTGCACCATTTTCTTTTTCTTTAATTAAATGCTCTAAATCAGAAATGAAAAAACCCTGGCCTCTGTGAGGGATACCAAATTTTAAACCTCTGTACATTTTTGTCTAGGTGTGGCAGTGAGTGTCACAAATACTTTTTAAAGGTCAGTATTTCTAAAGCAGATGCTGTGAATGGTGCCTGTTTCAAACATGTGGTGGCAGCTACTGTTTGTGTAACGGGCTAAGGGGTTTCCCACAGAGTTAACATACCCCATTGATGTCTGGTCTTAGCCTGCTGGTGCCTACACTGTTATCCTGAGAGCTTGAAAATCTCTGCATAGGGTAAGGCTGAGAGTGCAATTGCAATCATCACATGAGGGGGATTTGAGACTGATGCAGTTACAAGGGGGCCCCCCAGATATCTGGCCCTCCCACCTAGGTGCATGAGTACAGGGCACATAGTTCTTGTTGCTGATTCATTAAAAAAATGGAAAAAGTGAACGTGAAAAAATAGTCCTCTATTTAAAAAAATTAATGTTCTACAATGTTAATCTATGTCAATCACGTCGTCCTTTAATGAAGATCCACGATCAGTCACAATGTGACATACCTGACAACCCACCACAATGATGTGCTGCCATATCAATCTTCTCCAGTTGCTACTACCATCTCAAATTACAAGTTCCTGGTACAACTGGAATGTACACCACAGCACTAGAGAATCTGGGTGATGTCATTGAGCAAATATGGTCATGACAATATTTGGTCAATTTAGCAGCGATAGTGTTTTTTGTTTTTTAATTATCACTTTTAAAGAAGTACATCTTACTGGTGTGCAACTTCATGTGCAGGTTTAAGCCATCCCCAATGAATAATATTTAAAGTATTTGTCTATTTGTAATGTTGCCCTTTAAGCCATATTAAAAGACCCTCTCCCCACAAACAGTATTTTTTAACAAAAGCTTGGAAATGTACCTTAAAAAAACCATTTGCCTCCTATATAATTTATTGGGGTTCACCAAACCCCTGAGAACCAAACGTTCACTAATTTTCATGACTATTTGTTCTACACGAAGTAAATGGAACCAGTAACACTAAAGCTTTGATTATTAACCACAGCAGATATTATAAGTCAATAAGCTAATAAATTATGTTTGCGAAGGTGTCTTCCATATGTCAATTAAATGAGATCTGATACATTTGGTAATTTATCACACATGGGATGTAAGTCAGCAAAATATTTAAATGTTTCCCAGGTTCAGGGTACAGCATGAAATAATCACAATGAGACAAACAGGAGCGGATTGTTTCTGTATAATGCTCATACCTTGGGCTTTGGCACATACTCTTACTTGATTTGGAGCGACATGTATACACATACATGGACTGTGTTACCTATATAAGTGGACTCTTTGCTGAACTGTTTCTGTGTGGTGCCTGTGTGTTTGGCACACATACTGTAGGCTACAGCCCAACCGTCAATGTGAATATCTATCTATCTATCTATCTATCTATCTATCTATCTATCTATCTATCTATCTATCTATCTATCTATAGTGAATATCTATTTTATGTGGATATCATTTTGCCATCACTCCCTTTGTGGAAATGATTAGCCACAGGGATCTTTCATTCACTACTGGTGGAAACTTCTGTATTTTAAGTGCAGCACTGATACTACTAGTCTTTTTCCTCAATTGCCAATTATATACCTGCTGTGGTGTCAATATACTATCTGACTGTTTCTCTTATTGGGAATACTTTTTTGCTACACCAAGGGCAACAGAAAAAATATCTTGCTGACTTATATCCAAATGACCAAATTTATCAGATATCATATAATTGCCTTATGAAAAAATATATTATATAAAGCAAGGTATCACATAATTGACATAATAAAATAAATTCGAAAGAAAAGCACTGTGCCAAGGCAAAATATTATCCCTATATTGTCTGACTGTCTTTGTCACTGCTTTATCTTCTCTGTTTGTTGTGGTGACCATTGTCTCCAGAACAAAATGTCAAGGGAAATGAAAAATGGTACAGTTGTCATAGGTACGACAGGTGAGGGGAAGTCATAAAATGAGGACAGCTGTTCGTCAGACAACTGTCAAAGAAGGGATTGTAATTCTCCTCTTATGTCTTGTCTATGAATCAGGAAGTTAGGTGAAATGTCCCCAACAGGACAGCAAACCCTTCCTACTCCAGCCCAAAAAAAAGTTTTGGATAAGAAAACATTTTTAATTATGATGGTTAACATAGAGTACATACACTGTGACAAGGCCATGAAAAATATCTACAAGCGTCATGGCAGAATTATACCTTACAGGAGGACACCTGTTCTGGCAACCAGCCTAAGAGGATAATGGCAAGCCAATAACTCTTCATCGAAATAAGTTACCTTTAAATGATATCAAGAGTAATCAGGGGCGTTGATTGCGTCAGCTGTCAGATTGATATAGATGCACCTCTTCATATGGGTTTATAGGTACAAAGTTGCGCACAAGGCAAACCATTATCATTTGAATGTGTGCCATGCACAGGTAGTGGTTTCTCTGATACCTATCTGCCTGTTCTGTATATCACACACTCTAACTCTAGACTAACAGATTTCAGATGTCTTAGCTCTTATGTCACAGGAAACAGATTTCCTGTTATGTCACAGGAAACAGATTTCCTATATAGACTGCCGTTGCTGACCTCCTTCTGAAAATGTTAGGAATTTGGCTGTTTCGGGCCTCAGGACTTTCTAGGTCAATGACCCAGAAAAATTATGAAGCTAGTGAAGTCAAAGAAAAGTCAGAACTCCAATCATCCATACTTGTTCTGGGTCAGTGACTCAGAAAGTATTGAAGCTTTTGAATCAATATAACAGCCAGTCAATAAGTATTACCAGCCTACATAGTTTCTTAGTACAGGTCTCCTTTTTCTTGCCTGAGTCAGGCTATAAACACAGTTCCTTTTTCGTTTGTATTCATCTCTACAAGTCCTCTACAGCAATGAAGACATCTATGATTTTCTCATTTAAATACTCCAGTTGCTCATCTATGTATTTGCTCCTTTTTGCCATACAAAGTACAAAATATATCCAGAGTGACTGCAATGAAAATCTAGCTGTGCTTGTTTGCACTTGTTAACATATGTGCCCACAAATGCCATTTTGATAGCATAATCGTCTACAAAAGTGGAAAAGCAGATGACTCCAATCAAAAATGTGCAATCCCAGCTTTTCTACTGTGTGGTGTGTTATGATTCTCATAAATTACTCTGTGGCTTGATGTTAAAATGTATTAATCACTTTGTGATTGGATGATGCAAGTAACCATTTAAGAAATTACAGGTCAGGTGATCTACGGGTAAGAATGAAAACATTACTTAAACCGAATCTGGATATCTTCTCTTCTGAAGACAGTTGTTTTATCCATTGCAGCTTAGAAATAACTTCCAGGTGGTGCAAGAATCCTGTAAAAACAACATCCATGATTCGCATTGCCAGCGGTAGGATTTGAGTTTGCTTTAGATGTGGTTGATGTTGCTAGATTGTAGAATCTAATATAATATTGTAGATTGATACAAGGAGCATAAAACACTGATGGGCCAAATATTTTCTAAGCAAGTAGGTATTGAAATTAATCTAGAAATTACAGGAGAACTCATGCTTATGTGCAGTGTGGAAGCTAAGTAGTAAACAGTAATGCCACTCTTAATAAATACTGTATTTTACAATATACTGTAACTTTGATAGCTTGGAGTATTGTTAATATTGTTTATAATAACGGCATATCTGCCATTATTTTAAAACTGTGATACCCAGCTGTAACCTTGTGTTTTTAGCTTAAATAGAATGTATACTATTTTTGGATATTTTTTACATACAGAGGGAAAAGGGTTGCAATTACTTATAATCGTATAGGACTGCTCCTAGGTCTCCGAAACAATATTAATATATGATTTTCCCTCACATAAATGGAGATCCCACTGTAGAGCTGAATAGAGTATGTAAGAATCAACAGAAAAAAAATGATATATCACAATATTTCATTCTTAGAAAAAGTTATACAAAAAACCAACACATAACTAACATTTAAAAATCTAACATAGTAGCTTCCCTGCATTGGCTCAATTGAATATAATATTGCTGATGGTATGTACTTATAATTACCTTCCATGGGCAATGATGATTACAGAGACAAATAGATCAGCCGCTGATATATCAGTGTTAAAAAGATCACACTTTCCACAGCTTGTTCCTTTGTAACACTCCACAGGTAAAATGTTGCAATTCTAATCAAGTATCACAGTGGATAATTCACAGCCGAGTTGTAAGAAGTAAAACATTTTTGGGATATATTTTCTTTGTGTTAAGGACTTAAAAATAAAATGTAAAAAAAAATATTGTTTAGCCATGGAAGTGGAAGCTTCACAAAGTGGGCTTCACTGGCAGGATCAGCATCTATTTGTGTATTTGTGAGGCTTTGCAAGATGACTAAGAGAAAACTGTAAATGCAGGTGCAATTAAGTGATGCATTACATATTTTGTTTCAATAAGAGGACAGTTC
>NW_017307710.1:202010-211005 GCF_000935625.1 Nanorana parkeri
CCCCCCCCCCCCCCTCCCCTTCTCTTCCAGGCTGCTGCTTGGATCAAGGGTCAGGTAAGTGAATTTAGGAGAGACTCCACACAATTTTTTTTGTTTTTAAGGTGGATGCAAACCCCCTTGAAACCGGTTAAGTGCAGGTCAGAAGGAGGTCAGTTGCGGGTCAAATGCACCTGTCAATTAATTATGAATGATTTCAGAAGCATCTGAAACTGATGTTAAACTGATTTGGCACAAGCCCCTCAACATAAGCCCTTAAGATGTGTTGGAGCACGTCCTATTAATAATTAATGGAAACTGCTTTCTTGGGCTGATTGTGTTAATATTGTTTACTTGGTATAATCATTGCCATATCTAATACAGTTATCAAGTGAAGGAATTAAATTGGTTCATTTTGACATAAACATCTGTTCTTGTATGACTTCCTTTATCCCAGAAAGCAATTTCTGATGAGTAAATAAAATAAGTATAGATCAGTCTTTCCCAGGCTAACTGCATGACCTGTTTTCTTGAGAAAACATGACTTTTCTTAAAATATAGTTTGTTAACAAAATATTTATTTTATGATTGATATATTTGTTTTTAATCTATGTCTTGCTAAGTAAGCACAGGCTGTTGGCAATTGGCCTGTGGACCAACAGTGGCCCATGATGTCATGGTTGAGAAACACTTGTAAGAACGCACTGGCTACATGATCAAGAACACATAATGTACACTTACTAAGCATCTAACTCTCATGTCACATGAGCTGTAAAGTAAAAAATTGAAAATTATCTCATATTTAGTCACATTTCATTAAAAACAAACGTAATTCATATCCTGATCTAAAAAATATCCTAACATGATTTATTTATTTATATCTAGCGCTAAATTAAACCATTCTTAGGAGGAACTAATTAGTGCAGCTTTTTATCGGACAGTTGTAGAATGCTATGAAATAGAAGAGCTGAAACAAAGCCGCTGAGAACAGAAACAGATTTGTGTACAGCACACTGTAAACATCCATGAATTTACAATTAAGGATAATTTTATCCAGAATGGCAAATTAAGTGTTCATTTTGGTTGTATGTAGCTTTCACTAATTGATAACATGCACAAACATTGTTTAGAACATATCTTTATGTTTAATGGCAAAAGACTGGGCAAGGACATTATGTGCCATCCTAAGAATTTGTTAGACATTTTTAAATTCTGCCATCTGTAAATACTACTCAGAATTTATTTAATTAAAAATGTTTTAATTAAAAATACTTTGATGTATAGACTTAGCCTGGCAAATATGAACCAGAAAATAGATTGTGATTGTTTTTCTAATATTTGCTATTAGGGCCTTTCAGGTTCCTCTGGAGAGACTTGTTTGAATGGCTTTATCTATTCCATAAAGCATGGCTTGATATATTAGGATAAATAAATATAAAAATGAAATTAATATTTTCTTACTTTGTTTATGGAACATTTTGCACCTTGTCTGTCACAACCTATGATGACCAGATAGTAAAACAGGTCACATGTGATGTCCCAGTTCACTTATATAGCTGTAATGCTCCAGATACATCCACCCCAGGGCAGGTTCCTCTCCAGGATGTCAGCGAATGATGGGCCCAAGTCACTTTGTAAATACATTTTGCAGTCTTAGGCTATCTTTTTGCAAAAAAATTATAAATGCACCCACTCTGATAAAATAAAAATATGCATTTATCAGTGTATGATGGGTGCAATGCACAGGCTCTGTTGGCGCTCTATTCTCCAGCTGCCTGAAGAACAGAGAAGACACTGTCATTGCTTCTCTCATTCAAACAGCTGGAGAATGGAGTGCAGCGCAAGGGTCACTATAGCTGTTGGAGGGAGGCTTTTTCTCTCTCTTTCCTCCTATAGTAGCCTACTGTGGATGGAAGAGAGCAGGCAGACGCAGGACCGACTGATAACAGATCTTCTTCTCAGTAAAGGTGCACATCAAGGAATGAGGGCAGACTGCGCTTCTTTCTGTATCCTCTTGTCCTGTGACATATCAAATGACCAAAATGGGAAAGAAAGAAATGCGTCCTTTATTCTTCATTTTCTTCATTGGCACCATGCTGAGAAGAAGGTCTGAACTGTGTGTACACAGAGGGTGAGAGGAACATCTCAGCTTCCTTCTCCCCTTCAAAGCACCTTACCTACCTCAGAGCCCTTTAGCACCCTTTCCTTACACAGGGCCCCTTAGTTACAGTAAATGTGCCCCACAGAGTCTCCCCCCAGAGTTTTATCATTCCAGTGACACTACTGAATTAGCAGTGTATTTCCCTTCAAGTGACACCACTGAGACAGGGGCATTTTTTTCCTTCAGTGACACCGCTGTAGCAAGAGCATATTTTCCTTGCAGTGATTTCACTGATGCAGAAGTATTTTTACCCTTCCACTGACACCAAACTGATAGAAAGAAATGACCCTGCATCGATGTGAGGAAAATTTGCAGGGCCTTTTTTTTTTTTTTTAGAACTGTTGCCCCATATTTTACTGTAGGACAAAATGTGCTCTGCTATTACACTCATTCATTACATATGTTTTAGAATAGTGTGCTGTGTGTGCTACTGTTATCGGCACCCCTTAACTCCCCCTGAGGAGGAAAGGGGGTACCATCTGGTATCTTCTCCCTGGCCACTGAATTACCTTGCTCTGGCACTGGGCAGACAATGCCTATAATAAGGTTTATTTGGCCAACCACATAGAAAAGAGAAGGGGGCTAAGGAAGCACAGTATACATGAAAACATGCAGCTCAACACAGACTCTAAGCTTCTGCATATGCTTGATTGGTAGTTTCTGGTCATGTGCTGCGTTGATAAATATTTATCAACTTTTCTAACACAGTGTTAGAGCTTTTCCAACACTGCTGGAGCATACGCTACAGCAGTTACAAGAAGCTGTAGCAATCCGACAAACTCAAAATGAAGAACCTCCCAACTGCTCCCTGCAGATCTTACATACTTCATGATAAATGATGAGATCCCTATATGTATAAACATTTAATGAAACATCTTATTCTACATTATACATCAAAGATTTCAAAAAGGCTTTCAAAATGGTAGTTTTGATCTGTGAGATGGTAAAATGCCCAGACAGGGAATATTTTTCCTCAAGTTGTTCCATGAAGCTGTTGCAGTGAAGCACAGTATGGAAGGTAAAATCCTATCATTGATGGCAGGATGTATATTGGGCCATTTGAAGTTTGAAATGTGTTGCTATAGAAGTGAGAAAAAAACAACAACAAGTAATAGCATTCCCAGCCCGATTACATGTATATGCCAATTTCAAGGGTTAAAGGAGAACTATGGGGTTAAGTCTTTTCCCCATAGTTCTCCTTAGGGTAACGGGAGGACACAAACTAGCATCCTCCCGTCACCCTAGGCTCAGTATACCGTGAGCTGTAGCTTGCGGTATACTGAGACGCCGCAGTATACCGCGAGCTGCTGCTCGCGGTATACTGAGACGCCGCAGCTGAAGCGGATCCCGACAATTGTGCCGGGATCCGCCCAGCTGCGTGACTGACAGCTGGCTCTGCTTATCTAGAGGCGGAGCCAGCTGTACCCGCCCCCTCCCCTGTCCGATCCACCAGTCAGCGCTGGCGGATCGGAGCGGGGAGGGGGGAATCCAGCCCCTCCCCTGTCACGGCAGAGAGCCGTGACAGGATCGAGAGGTGAGCGAACGCCGGTATATGTTCGCTCACCTCCCGATCTACTGAGCCAACCTGTGACAGTCTCATTGTCACAGGTCGGCTGGAACTATGAGGTGAGTGAAAAGCACTCACCTCATAGTTCTCCTTTAAATCTCAGGGAAGACTGACCATGTGCCTGGGTAAAAGTGCATCTGTCTAAGAAAAGAATGTCTGCCCATCAGAAAGACAATGCTCAACAACAGCTACCTGTGGGACAGATTTTGGTGAATTGCCACAAAAGTAATATTTCACCAGTATTTAATGACAGGTGCACTAGGCACTACAGTCTGCTAATGCCTTTATTCAAAGAAAGTGAGTGTATCAATTATTGTGGCCAGAGTACTGTGATGCAATTCCTTTAGATGACGCGTGTGACATTTGGGGTTAGATATAGCCTTTCCGATTGATTACTGAATACTCCCTAAAGCAGAGCAAATGTGACAGTGCAGGTGTGTTGTCCCTTCTGATTGTCCCTTGGGTAACAGGATTACTGGAAAGGAACTGGAAATCTGCATCACTCCAAATAACATTTAGAAACATTTACATATGCATCAGTGGCTCAATTCAAATCTCTGTTAAATATGCATGCTTGGAATTTACCATCTATATTCATTGAAATACATATTTAAGTACATATGTACTGTATACTATTGCATGGTGATAGATCAGCTTTAGGCTTGTAGTTAGTGGTCTGTTAGTGGTCTGTTTCTAGTGGTCTGTTATCAAATTAATAGAGAAATGCTATACTTTTCGGCAGAAACCTAAACTTGGTGAATTCAAAACATAGTAATAACTGAAACACATGAGTCAACAAGCCTCCTTGTAAACAAAGCTTTACAACTGAGAACATTGTATATCTTAGGGTTTCGTCTGTAGACCGATGAAGGTTATGGGCTACATACGTGTCCGTAAAGCATGCAAAGCATCAGAATAAGCTTGCACTTATGGCAGACCAAACTGTGTGTAATTGTTTTCAATTTTATGGCAGAGTTCACAATAAGCAAGGTCATATGTGTATTAGACTTGCTTGCAACTGTGTTGTTTTCTGGAAAACCTATGCATTGAGGGTGGCATTAACTTGAGGAAAGATTTACAGAATTGATTGTTTCAAAGTCATAACACATAGGTGATAGCATTTTTCTAATCTGCCAATTCAGACACAGGATATATGCAAAAAATACACAGCTGAATTTATGGAAAGGCAGCTTGGAATCTCAGCACACATCTATCTTATATGTCTTGAACAAGAAAAATGCTTTTGTGTATTCTATGTATTGTACATGTAGCATACAGTTATTTAGATTAATTGTATAATAGGAGGTATTCAGGAAAATGTTCATAGATTTCTGACAGCAGACAAAGCACAACAGAGAAATCCAGAATGCAAACCAGGATTTAGGTTCTAGAGCAGTGGTTCTCAACCCATGTAACCTCGGGACCCACATGTTATTAAGAAGAAAAAGGAGGAACCTTGTGTTTTACTGACTGAGAAGAATTTATATATAAACCACTTGGTAATATTATATGCATACTTGCTCAAAGATTTTTTTAAACCGATCCTTGGTTCTCAACTGAGTTGACCGTGAAAAAAAAAGTTTTTTCACTTTTCTAGGTGAGAGGCTCCTCTGCCTCCCACTAGCGCAGCACTGTAAGTTCTCGCTCCAAGCAGCCATTCAAAATAAGCTGCCCGGTGCCCAGTGTCAGCTTGAGGTGGGGTGGGCTGGGGCAATGGCTGCGAGAGAGCTCCATCCATAAGTGCATTGCTTACAGATCCCTTGCGTGTTCCGGGATCTGTACCGGAGTGATGTACCATTCTGGTTCCTGGCACCTCTATAGGGTGTGCAAGGGAGCTGTACAAGTGGATACACATATGGATGGAGCTCCATCACAGCACAGCAGCCCACACTGGACCCCAGGCTGAGGATCCCCTCCAGTTCTCGTAAGATAGGGAGACTGGGTGGATTTTTTTAAAAATTACATTTTTTTTGGAGTGCGTATGTGTGTGAGAGAATGTCTGTGAGTGTGTGAGATTGTGTAGTGCGTTTGCCATCTGTTTTGCTTGTCAGTGTTTTTGAGGGCCCATTCACACTAGTACAGTGCTTTAATCGCAAAGTCCCATGCCATTAATGCACTGAACCACACAATCGTACCTACCATGCGTTCTGGTGTGAGAGGTGCATTGCATTGCCATTTATTTGAATGGCACCACAAACGTATCTCCCACCCACAGTTCTATTGCCCGCATCAGAACGCGTGGTACCACAATGCCATGTGTTCCATTGCAGTGCAACTTGGGTCACGACCTAATGACGGAGGACAAATGTGGGTCCTGAGGGTACACAGGTTGAGGATCACTGCACTAGATGGTGCAAGTGCACATGAGTGGGCTCAATCCTTTGTATGTTGTGTGTTGGTTGCCTATTTGACAGTAAAAGTGACAAAGGGTAACAAGTTACCTATCGACATCAAGCGGCAGTACCTTGCCCAATACAAATACTTTTTTGGATGTCTTGATAAGAATTTAACAGTCTATGACTGATGACAAAAACTAGAATAGGGGACCTTCAGCAAGGAAAAAATATCTATTTTTCCTGTTGAAGGTCCCCTATTGTTATTGTCAGGGATGTTTTCCTTCAGAAAAAAAAATCTTCAGATTCAGATAAAAAAAACCAAAAAACTTCAGATTACATCACTTTGCAGCATATTTACAGCACGCTTGTAGGACACAAACAACCATAGGTATATGTATACTGATAAGAATATAGATGATTTTCTAATTGAAGTAGGAGTTAAAATAATGTAGCTAAGGGCCTAAGTTACTTGATTTCTCCATAACTTCTATAATGGAAAATAAGTGTATCTAAAGCCCAAACTTTATCAATTGGAATTAGAGTGGGGAAACCCCTGTAAGTTGTGTGATTTGTTTTGTTTTTTTGCTGTCTGTGTCTCATTGGGTTGATTTCCCATTACTTCCTGTCCTGTAGACACAACAGAAATTGAGAGGAAATCTGAAAAAATCTCTTAAGCTGGCATTACATTATGCGAATTTCGGCTGATTCAGCAAAAAGAATTCACACAGTGGGTCACCTTGTCAGCATCCTTTGATCCGCTGATCGAAGGAGTTGGTCAGAAAATCTTTGAACGAACAGAGTGGGTAGCCAATGAGCTGCTGGCTCTGTTTGGATATTCTGACATAGGTAAGCGGTTATGGAGGAATCTGTAATATTTTCCTTGTTAAACCTGCAGGTTGAATGAAGAACATATTACAGTGTATGGCCAGCTTAAGACAGCTGTCACTGGAACTCTTTTAAGATCTACATTCTCCCCTTGTTTTGACAGTTCAATAATTTTGGATTTTCCACTGAATCATTCCAATGGAAGGTATAAAAAAAAAAGAAGTCTTTTTCACGATATTCTAATTATTCAAGTTTCACCTGTATACACACTGTATATATTCACAGGTAGTTAGGTATTACTTGTCATTTAGAACACATGCACCATGGAGATTTTGCTGTAGTGCATATTTACTCCATTATAAATATGCCTCTAAGTGACTCCATCAGTGCTCATGCCACAGAAACAATAGACAAAATTGACTAGGTGATTTTGCCCTCCGGTGTAATGTGGACTTTGACAAGTTTCTAACAACAACACATACTTTTGTTTCTAATGGTTTCATAAATCATCTCAGAAATCTAGGAGACAGAGCAAAATGTTGGCAAATGTGAGTTTATGGAAGTGATATCAATGAGAATGCAGGATGATTACTTATACTGAATAATGAGAAAGTACACAAAAGTTGTGGAAATAAATGGCTGAGGCACTTTATTGGTTTACCAAAAAAGACAAGTTTATTTTATAAAATTTAAATAAATTAAAATAAATAAAAAAAGAACACAAATAATTGCTTAGTCAGAAGACCCAAGCAAACCAGGTACAATTAATAAAAAGTGGTGTAATTATTAATAAATAACAATTTCCACCTCACGTAAGTGCTTGTTTGACAGTTTGATAAATAACTGACATATGTAGTGCAGATCCTCTAAATACCTCTGAAAATATGTTATTACCTCGAGCCATAACAGAAAAGCAAAACACGAGCTTAACAGCACCGTTTATTTTTTAATTACTTTATTAATAACATGCAATTTGTTTTGTCGGCTGCTGCAAACCCATGGAAATTGCAGCAAATTGCTGTTTTCTTTTTTCATTCTGAATGTACCTCTAAAATCATCCCAGTGTTTACTATTGGTGCACACCCCTAGAAAGCACACCACGCCTGTGATTATGCTGTAGGTAGACAGAGTAAATCACAGGCAAAATACACAGAGCCAATCAAAGTGGCTCCATATGCTATACAACCCTAATAAGTAGAGGAAATGAAAGAAACATTTTTTTTCATTAAAGTTATTACAATTTACTTTTGCAGTTCAGTCAGCAAACAAATATCAGGTTTATCAAATATCATGTTTACATTTTCCAATTTCTCTTACAGGTAACCATGCTAACAGTACACTGTAAAAAGAGTCTGGCCAGGTAAGTATAGTAGAGGCAAATCCTGCCACTAGTTTGAAAAAGGGCATTGGCAAGGCTTTCAACAAAATATCCACTGTATATCAATCAATTAAATCAATGTGTATATATAATTTTTCTAAAATCCTCACAATATTGTAAGGAGACTGTTGTTGTTTCTGTGATTTGCTGATGAGTTTGATTGTTTTCTTTAATGTCAAAGCTATCCCAGCATAACTATGGATCACCATGAATACAGAAGAATTTGGGTTAATTGTACCCACTCATTACAGATAACCTTTGGAAACAGTAAGGGATGTCAGGTTTTTGTTTATATTATATATCTTTATGTACACTGGAAATCTGTGATGGTTAGAATACTTTTCCTTCAAATATTTAAGAATGACTGCAAGGAAGCAACCATTCACTTCACCAGCATTCCTGGATAACTTCTTACAAGTTCACTTCTGTCAGAGCACACAGCGTGCCACCAAACAGAGAGTGGGACTTACACTCCCACTGGGTGACCTCCACTGTAGATCTTACTTTTAACGAACTAGGGGAAACATGTTTTAACTACCCTCGCACTCCAAGGGTTAAGAGCTAATTTTCATGTAGGTGCAAAAATAAATATGTTATTCTCACCCGAACCACACAGACGGCTGTTATAGCGCTCCCTCCAGCCTGTCTTCTCTTCCGCACCAGTGATGGTATGTCCCTCAGTATCCTCATGTCACTTACATGGTGTATTGGATGTGATGACTCTCAGGACCTTAGACCGCTGGAGAAGAGAG
>NW_017307710.1:211505-221373 GCF_000935625.1 Nanorana parkeri
GGGGGGGGGGGGGAGGCTGGACGGACTGTACTAACAGCCACCTGGCTTCGATGATTGGGTGAGTATAACTATTTTATTTTTTCACCTAGATGAAAACTAGCGCATAACCCTTGCAGTGCAGGGCTAGCCCCACTGCAATTTATTTTTACTGAGTTCTTCTTTAAGGAGCCAGGATGTTATGGGGTGAGAATGTTTGCCCTCTGTATCACCGGTGGCCTAAGTAGTATATTCTCTTAAGCAGGTAAGTGGTCCTTCTGTTTTACTAATACTGCCAGATGAATAAATGTACAGGTAAATGTAAAGGTTATTACTGACAACTGATGGGCAGAGAAACATTTTCTATTATTCTCTCATCTCTATTTTTGTCTCAAAATGAGTTGTTTTATAGGATTAATTAAGAGTGTGAGAATGTGATTCCCACTTACTTTCTAAATTACAACATTGTCTAAGGTGGCAGGTGACAATATAGTATGGTTAAAGTTATATCTACCCAGAGTTCAACTTTAAAGGATATTTGTTCTTAGATGATATTTGTTCTTACTATGTATGATCCCCTCCCTCCTTAAATAAATATGTCAATAGACATATTAAGATCAAATTAAGCAATGCACATGGACAGGTTCGAGCCATAAAGATGAATAGGCCACCTATCTTCCTAGAACCTCATAGTTGTCCAAAATCTCTGCCTGCTCTTACCTTCTCTGTATGTATATTTCTCATGAATAGTCACTGCCTAATCAGGAAATTCATACACTCAATCAACAAGAAATGTTGTTAAAGTCAACAAAAACACATTAGATTGCTCACTATAAGTTCAAGAAAATTAATTTTAAAATAACCCTGATATTGTTTAATAACGCAATTTGAAGAGCTTGTTATTTAAAATGATAACACTCATGTCATATAAGGTTTCTTCATTTAAAAGGACATATCATTGAAAACAGCCAAGTAAAACAAGGGTGCTTCTGTTTTTTACAGATTTCTGCCATGTGCTATGGCAGAAATATCAGGACAGATCATCACTTCGAGTATAAAATAATCTATTATCAATATTTCATTTGGCTACAACAGTCCAAGCAAATATAGAAATTAGTATTCTGATTTAGTAATTACATTATGTAATATAATATGAATGTATATCATGGATAAAGTCAGCCCAGAACTATCAGTGTTTTATTATTGTTTAATAATGTTTCACATGGAAATCTACATAAGTAATAAGAAGCATGGTACAAGATCCAGCAGGATAAGATAAGACAATAGGCCAGCTTGGAGCTGTCAATGAAGGCTACATTTGTGTGTTCATTTAAGTCCCTCATTTGATAAACCACATCCCTCAGGCTGCTTTTGAGGAAAGAAAACACTAAAAGTGTATTTTTCACATTAAATTAGAAGAAATATTTATTATCACATTAACAGAAGAAATATTGCACATTCTGCATAGGCAGTATTTAAACAATCTCCTGTAGGCCTCATTTGCTAATCTAAATCCCTCAGGCAGCTTTTAAGGACAATAAACACTATAAAGAATATATTTTTCACATTACAATAGAAGTTAATTGTACACACTGCATATGCAGTATTTCAACAATCCGTTTTAGGCCTTATTTGCTAAACCACATCCCTAACACAGCTTTTGATGACTAAAAAACACAATAAAGTGTATATGTTCACATTAAAATAAACAGAATACTGTACACACTGCATACACAGTATTTCAACAATCTTTTTAAGGCCTTGTTTGCTAAACCACATGCCTCTTGCAGCTTTTGAGGACACAAAACACAACTATAGAAGGGATCATTGTCCACCCTTCATAGGCAGTATTTCAACAATCATCTCTAGGCCCTAAAAGTTATATTTTTCACATCAAACTAAAGGAATATTCTGCACAAAATGAGGTGAACAGGTGTATTCTTCTAAGTCTACCCAGAGTGGTCGGTATAAGGTCGTATAGAAGTTTATTAATGGAACTATTTGTGCTGCTTGATAATATTTATAGAAATTTGGGAGGCCTAGCCCCCCCCCCCCCAAAGTCATGAAACAGATTAGGAAGGGAATTGTGAGGGTTAGTCAGTGTGAGCATCAGATCATCTGCAAATATGTGGAGTTTATACTCTATGTGTCCCTTTTCTACACCTTGCACGTCCATGTTAGTACGTATAAGACAGGCCAGTGGCTCTATTGCGAGAACAAACAAAAGTTGGGAGAGGGGACATCCTTGGCGGGTACCTCCTAGTATAGAAAATGGGGGCGAGTTACTGTGAAGGTAACGTACTGAAGCTGAAGAACCTCGATATAAGGTCTGTAGACCAGACTAAAAAACTATCAGAATATCCCCATTTCTTTAGAATATAAAATAAATAATCCCAGGAGACAAGATGTGAAAAGCATGACCCCCTTTCAGGTGATTAAATAGTGCTACTAGGTGAGGTGCCAGACTATTTGAAAACATTTTATAATATAATGCTGAGAATCCGTCTGGACCTGGTGTCTTATGTATCTTTAACGTTTTAATGGCTTGTTTTACTTCCAATAGGGAAACATCTGCATCCATAATAGTTGTCATGTGTTCAGTGAAAGGAGGTAGCGACACTCTCGACATTAACTGATCAGCTAAATGAGGTTGGAACCCAGAAGTTTTACCATATATCTTAGAAAGGAGAGAAGTAAATCTAGATACAATTGTTGCGAGATTAGCTGTAGCCGAGCCATCTGGGAGACGTAGTCTAACCTGATATGGTGTTTTTGGTTTTGATTTCAGCATGTTCGCCATCATTGACCCAGGTTTATTAGCGCATGCATAAAACCTGCGTTTTGACCAACGAATCTGCTTTTCTACTTTGTTATTTAATAGCAGGTTAATTTCTGTTTTAACAGAATCAATTTTTCTTCGAGTGGCCGCTGTGGGATTGTTTCTCCAGTCGCATTCTAATCCTTCTAGGCAGGAAGTAAGGTCTAAAAATGATTTACTTCTCTCCTTATTTCGTCTAGATGCCAAACTTATAAGTTCTCCCCGCAGAACTGTTTATATGCTTCCCATAGAGAGATTGGAGATGAAACCGATCCCTAATTTTCCCTAAAAAAGGAGGAGATAGATGTTTGTATTTGCTCTACTGATCCTGAGAATGTAAGAAGAGAGTCGTTCATTCTCATTAAAATGTGGGGGTACAGGGGAAAGGCATACATATATCTATCAAATTGTGTTCAGTTACGAAAAAGTCCAGAGTGGAAAGTGTAACTCGAGATTCCAACCTGTCCAGTCTAACATCTAAAACCAGGTTGGAGTCTCCCATCATCAATAAAGTGCTTTGCATGTGTTTATCAACTACTCCCAAAAAATGGGGGGGGGAAACGCGTTTGTCTAGTGTTCGGGGCAAAATATGTGAAAAGTGTTACTATAGTGTCAAAAATATTAGGATTATATATCTTCCGGCTGGGTCTACTATCTCTTTTGAACAAAATTATTGCATTATTTTAGAGAGACAATAACCACAAATATTTTTGTTTGCTGGGGCATTCCAAAAGGCCACAAACTAGGAAACACAGAATATGATTTAACTTGAAGTAAAAACTATATATTATGCAGCTGAAGATCAGCTGCAGCAAAATTATGTGTGGCACGTATGCAGCACTGGTGTACCAAAATAAGGCAGCAGTGGTAGAAGAAGCTGGCAATGGTGGCAGGAAATGATAATGGTGGCAGGCCAGCAATGGTGGCAGGAGATGGTAATGTTGCAGGGCATCAGTGGTGGAAGGTGCTGGTAGTAGTGGCTGGAGATGGTAATAGTGGCAGGCCAGCAGTGGTGGCAGGAGATGGTAATGCTGCAATATTTTTGGAGCCAAGAAAAAATATATTTGTTAGCATCAGCTACAGGGGTTTTTAACACATTGCTGATCCAGGACTGGTTCATTTTTAAAATGTAAGCTTGTCAACTGTGTCAAGGGACAGGGGGAGTAAAGTTCTCTGTCACAAAATCAATCGCTGTGCTGAATGCCCAAGGAGTGGGGGGAGGGATGAAAAAGCAAGAACTAGGAGGAGTGCAGGCCTTTTGCTCCCGACCAGTATCATTGATGTGCTGTTCCCACCGAACTTTGTGGTGAAGGATCATGTATTTTTTCATATAGAAAATGACATTAATACATATAGAAAACCAATATAGTGTACCTTATTCCTAGAGGATCGCTTAGCTGCAACACTGTCGACCGATAGTGTACAATGTAACCAGCGCAACTCTAACACAGTGATCGCTCCATCCCTATACATCCCAATATAAAAAAAAAACAGGCAGTAAATCAGTAGTAAAGCATTGCCAGCAGTGTAAATTTTGCCGTCTTCCCACTCTGTATATATTGATTCTTGTGGCTTTTACGTATTTGTTTTTGGGACTGAGTTACTGCCCAGGATTAATGTATGTATTTTTTTCATAGAAGTCTGTATTGTGATGGATGATTGCTGTGTTTCAGATGTGACCTTTTTGATGTATGTCCTAATGCATGTAGTACCCAAATTGTTTTGCTAATGAAGCACCTTGTTCATCTATGAATAAAAAACAAGACTGATAATGAAGGAAACAGCAAATAAATGAACCCTTAAGCAGTGTTTCATATTTGGTTCATTTCTAACTTCTGAAGTGCATATATGTATGTTTAATATGGGCGTATGCAGTATTGTGCTATGCAAAAACTTCACTTAATTCAAGTACTGCAGATTGTTAAGGTTGTGGTTTCTTTGAAGTTTCTTGGAATAGCATAGACTCTTTATAATACACAGCAGTAGAAAATTAATTTAAGATGTCAACTTCTCCAGTAAGAGAACCAGCAATTTTAAAGCCTTTTTTTGTGGTCTGGTGCTATATTTGCCTTTTTAATGTCATGAAGAAAAAAAAATCTTCAATTAGTTCAAGCAGAAAAGATTACAGCCAGGTGCAGCTTTTGATGTGATTGCTTGGGTCTTTGTTAATTGTGTGTCTTAATACTAGTATGGTACTGGTCATTCTCCAAGCATCTGTGGAATTCATGGCTATTGAGCGTTTGCTTGTCTAGACAACAAGATCTGGGATCGCTGGAATTTGTTAGAGGTTATTGGATTTATTATTGATGGTTGTCTTCTCTGTGAAGCAAATACATAATGATAAATGTCACTGACATTTTAAACTAGAAAGAAATACCCTTATCTCAGTTAATAGTCTTAAAAATACGATAAGAGTGTTACAAACCTGTAAATCAGATCATAAGTTCTTGCCGCTGTCAGCTCAACATTGGTATCTTTTGGTTTACAGCTGTCAACCCAAATGAAGTAATTGGTGCAGGACAAGATGAATATACAAGACAAGGGCTTACAGTAGTAAGTGTTAAAGTATGTTGTATATGTAAACTTAAAGTGTATGTAAACCCAAAATCTACTTTTCAATATGTTTGGTATCATGCCTCACTATACTGTATACAGTTACAGTATTTGTTTGTGAATGAGTTACAACATTTCTTTTACCCAGAAATATTGTCAGTAACAGCACTTCCTGTTGCATGTTGGCAACAATATGCCACTGCCTCGCAATTAGCAGCAGGGTTGTCAGCCTGCCATGTGCACTACTTCAGTTGGCTGTTGGGATTGCCTATCAGGTCTATCAGATAGACAGTCCAATGCCTAACTGAAGTGGCTTACATGGAAGGCTGACAATGCTGCTGCTAACTGAAATGCAGTGGCCTTACATAGTCGGCCACAACATGAAGCTCTGTTTCAAGATCTCCAAGTAAGAGACTCTGTAACAGATTTACAAATACAAAATACTGAAAAATAGATTCTAGGTTTAAATATTAAAATCTCATATATTTTACAAAGTGTCATGTCATTCAAAAGCATTTTTAAATTTTTTTAAATCGTCAAATTTCAATAAAATTGCTGGCTGCTGCTATGAAAGAGGAGAATGATGAAGATGGATTGAATGACTGTTTCCATCTATGCAATCACTTCTTTCGGTATCTAAGGTTTATAGACTGAAGCTCTGAAAGTCTCATGTTTTAATCACATTTTGTGTTTGTGAATTTGACACTTTGTAAATTATGTCCAGTAGCTCAGAAATAGGCACAATACACGAGAAGTCATATTAAATGAATGAAGAATTCATATTAAACACAGTGCCACTGTCATTGCTCCAAAATGCTTAAGTTGAGGACAAAGCAGTCAGATTTAATACTTACACCTCTACAACACAGCTCAGATTAAGACAGAAAGCAAATGGTTTTTTTTGTTTTTTGTTAAACTACCAAAGACCAACTCTGGTTCATATTTCATAATCCCAGCTGTAATTAAGTTATATTCATAAAATGGGGGTACATTAATGCAAAAAAATAATAAAAGTCAGTTAGACACCAAAAAGATATATTACGAGGAACAGAAGGCTATTGAACCTCATTAAATCTAAGCAATATATACATTTGATGTATATCATATTTGGTCTCTAATGGATCGTAATTTCATTTTGCACAATAATATTTTACCTGTTAGATTGCTTGATTCAGTTTGCATCAACATAGGAAGCTAAATATTTTCTGACCCTCTAAGGCAATCAGATATGTCCTGGATCAACTTTCTCTGGTGTTATAACCTATAAATGTTAATATACACTGAGTGGCCAGATTATTATGAGTTATCAATATCAGTACTTCGTTTGGCCACGAGATGACTCCACAAGATGACTTCGTTGGGCCGCCTCGTGACTCCACGAGATGTTGAAAGGTGATGCGAGGAATCTGACACTGCACTGTTGCCCTTCTGTTGTCTTGTACCAGTCTTGCCACTCTCCGTTCTGCCATGACATTGACTAGTTGCTGACGACGATAATTCGCACGTTCAGACCCAGATTTTCGGCTGACAGTCCAGTCTTTAAACACTTTAACAACAGCTGCTCTTGAACATTTAACGAATTCTGCTGTTTTGCTGATACTCGCTCCATGGCTTGAGCGCCAACAATCACCCCATGTTCAAAGGCTGTTAAATCGCGTTGTTTAGGTTTAGGTTATGTTTGTAGGTAATGGGTAACAGGTTATATTTGTGCCTTTAGGAATGGCTATAACTAGTTCCTGAGTGGGTCTATTTCACATTTTCACAGCTCTTACTGTGGAGAAACCTTTCAATATGCAGATGTTAAACCTCTTCAAAGAGTGCACCCTTGTCCTTTCCAATGACCTTAAAATGTATAATTTTGCACAAAGTTTATTATGTGAACCATTTATTTATTTATTTATTTATACATTGTGATCAAATCCCCCTTAAACAACTCTAAGTACATAACTTTTTTGCCACAAAGTTGCCCAACGAAACAGTGCAATCAGGTCTGCTTGTATGATATCTTCTAAGGATGTTTTACTACTACATAGCTTGGTGTCATCTGCAAAATTGTACTTTTAATCCCAAACACTACATAATTTATAATTAGGTTAAGAAGTAAGAGTTCTACACTGAACCTTGGGGTATACCACTAACAACCTTAGACCATTCAGAGTATAAATCAATAATCACTAGACTCATAATATAGTCTTTAATTCAGTATATTATTCATTTACAGAAGGGATGTCCAAACTGCGGCCCTCCAGCTATGGTGAAACTTACGAATCCCATGAGGCTTTGCAAGATTCTCACAGCCACAGACATGACTCCCAGAGAGAGATGCTTCATGGGATTTGTAGTTTCACCACAGCTGGAGGACCGGAGTTTGGACATCCCTCATTTACAGACTGAATGTTCTAAGCCTATCTACCTTAATGACATCGGGGAGGGTGTTAACAGCGATATTTCCGTGTTTGCGGATGACACCAAAATTGGGAGGGTAATAAACACGGACTTAGACAGTATAATATTACAGGAGGACCTGGATAAAATAGGAGAGTGGGCATTAATGTGAGGACGATTTCTTAAGGGACGGTAATACACAGGGGTAAAGGTACTCCTAGAATGAGATCCTAATAGGTTGGACTTGATGGATTAATGTCTTTATTCAACCTCAAATACTATGTAACTATGTAACAAATACTATGTAACTTATACATTTGCTGTCTGTGGGGAACTTTTTTAAATGTCGTTGCAAAGTCCAAGTATACTATATCCACAGCCACTCTTTTGTCTAAGTTTTTGTTTACTTCATCATCATATTTGGCAACTTTAGTCTTTCAGGAATCCATGCTGGCTATCACTTTTAACATTGTTTTTTTTAACAAAAACTCTTCGACAGTACACAGGAATCTCAGCACCATGGATGTGATAAATGAAGATATTTTTGGTCGTTTTTTAGGGTGCAATGGCCTTTAAATGGTTGCTTAGGATTATGAAATCTCTCTATGACTAGCCTGAAACTGTTTTTGTGACAAAAAATAGACCATCATTAGCCTCATTATTTTCCTGTTTTTTAGAAAGCAATAAGAAAATACAGTGAAAAAAAGTCAAACAAATATGTAAACAGCAAAAGTACACAAATAATGATCAAAAACACAAGAAAACACAAATACAGAAAACACTAAGAAATCAAAATACTCTAAATACACCCCTTCCCCCAAAAGAACCCTAGGAAGGGAATTTATTAAAGCAAGAGCAGACAAAATCTGGAGCAACTGTACATGGCAACCAATCAGCTTCTCTCTTTCATTTTCAAATCTTAACTAAACAAACTGAAGAAAGAATTCTGCTAATTTCTACCAAGCACACTGTAGGTTTTTTAAAGAGAGAGCACAGCAGAAGCATGTAAAGGAGCAAATAGCTGCTCCTGGTAGCTTCGCAAGAAAACATAGAATATGCATGTACAGTATTTTACAGTGACTAGACTTGATAAACATACTTAACCACCTCCGGGCCGGCCGTAAAAAAACGGCCGGCCCGAGCTCTCTAGATCTGAGCGGGCGTCTTTAGACGTCCGCTCAGACACGCCCCCCCGGGAAATGGCCGAAATTTAAAAACAGGCAGCGATGCCTGTCACCATACAAGCGATCCGCCGGCTGTAGAGCCAGCGGATCGCGTGTATGGGGTGCCGATCGGTCCCCCCCCCCCCCCATCCGCGGCCCCTTCCGCCGTTGTACCGCTGATCCCGGGCTCCGCTGTGCCCGGTGCGAGCCCGGGATCAGCATGTCGCTTGTGACACAGGGGATCAGAGAGAGCTCGGTACACGAGCTCTCTCCGGTCCCCTCTCCGCTGCAAGAATGCGGAAGTGTTGTATAATACATCACTTCCGCATTCTTGTGTCACTCTCCAGCTTCAGAAGCTGGAAAGAAGCTGATGGAGCAGATCTCTGCTTCATCAGCTTCTTTTGGGGGGTCCTAGGTGACATTAGGGGTCTTGGAGACCCCTGATGTCTCCATAAAGAGGACCTGTCACATATTTTGCTATCACATAGAGGGGTTTTTATTAGCCCCCGTATGTGATAGCAATAAAGTTTAGTGAAAAAAAAAAGGGAAAAAAAATGTAAGTTCCCCCCCAAAAAAATTTCAAGTTACACCATAAAAAAGAATAAAAAAAAAAAAAATTCAAGTCCCCACCCATACATACACGCATGCAAACATGCGTCGGGGGCGCATACGTGCAAAAAAGACGATTGCGCCCATTACGCCGCACATGTTACATATCGCCGCGAACGTCGGAGTGAGAGCAATAATTGTAGGGCCATCAATCACTGATAACACTAAACTGATGAGCGGTAAAAGCTTTTAAAGCGTCGCCCATGGCCAATTTTGGGTATGGTAGTTTTCTGCGATGTCGCGGGTGCGCGCAATTTTAAAGCTTGACATGTTTGGTGGCTATTTACCCGACGTGACCCGATCTTTTATGTTTTACCAAAAAACTGGGTAATAATAAATGTTTCCTAACATAATGTTAAAAAAA
>NW_017307710.1:222883-223088 GCF_000935625.1 Nanorana parkeri
CTAGGTGACATTAGGGGTCTTGGAGACCCCTGATGTCTCCATAAAGAGGACCTGTCACATATTTTGCTATCACATAGAGGGGTTTTTATTAGCCCCCGTATGTGATAGCAATAAAGTTTAGTGAAAAAAAAAAGGGAAAAAAAATGTAAGTTCCCCCCCAAAAAAATTTCAAGTTACACCATAAAAAAGAATAAAAAAAAAAAAA
>NW_017307710.1:223198-241029 GCF_000935625.1 Nanorana parkeri
CATATCGCCGCGAACGTCGGAGTGAGAGCAATAAGTCTAGGGCCATCAATCACTGATAACACTAAACTGATGAGCGGTAAAAGCTTTTAAAGCGTCGCCCATGGCCAATTTTGGGTATGGTAGTTTTCTGCGATTTCGCGGGTGCGCGCAATTTTAAAGCTTGACATGTTTGGTGTCTATTTACCCGACGTGACCCGATCTTTTATGTTTTACCAAAAAACTGGGTAATAATAAATGTTTCCTAACATAATGTAAAAAAAAACCTTTTTTTCCCCAAAATTTTCTGTAATTTTTCCTAATTATAGTAAAAAATAAAAACCCCAGTGGTGATTAAATACCACCAAAAGAAAGCCCTATCTGTCCCCAAAAAATGGTATACAATGTATTTCAGTACAGCGTTGCATGACGGAATAAACGTCAGTCAAAGTACCGCAGCGCTGAATACTGAAAAATGGCCTGGCCAGGAAGGGGGTCTATAAACACCTGGTCTTGAAGTGGTTAAAAAACTTTATTTTACATATATACAAACCTATAAAAATAGTTTTCCTCAATGTAAAATTGACGGAAATTCCATTGCAAGCATGTGGCCTCCTTGCAGCAACATGAACAGTGAAACTGAAAGGAGACCTTTAAAGGGAGTCCATGCTGCCAGAATTCATAAATTTAATAGGAAGCCAGTGGGTAAATAAAAATATTTATACCCACTTAAAATTTAAATTTCAGATTTAGGTGGACTCCCTTTACTAATACACAATTTTAGTTTTTCCTGTCATTTTTCCTATGGTATACAGTGTAAGGAATTATTGCATTTTTAAAAGTGTAGCAGTATTTTATTGTAAAGCACCAACATAAAAGGATGATTTATTTAAACCTAAACAGTCAATACTACAAATTAATCTGTAATTGTCATATGCACTGTGTTTTCATTCTTTGAGCTGCTTTCCGATTGCGACCATTAATTTCCTTGTACTGTTTGTACTCTTACCATTGCTGATAACTAATCCCTTTTCATGGATATATTAGGGACACACTACATTTACATTACAGTGGATCTGCTTTCACAGTACTTTTGAAGTCTCCTTTCTTCAAATATAATACAATCATTTGACGTGTCTCCAGAAACAGGATAACTTTATTTTTCTGTAAATCTGACTGATTATATATAGCTTTGAATTCTTTAAACCTGGCTTGGCAAAATAAGGTTGAAGTCTCCAGTGTCCTTGAATGCCTTTCAAAGTCAGAATGAAATGCATTATGCAGGAATTGTGGAATTGCCGTGAGGCATGCCAAAACTTGCTGCCTTACTTTATTTAAGAGACACCTTAGGAGACCAAGCATGTGATAGGTTTTTATATAAACAGTTTCTCGGCAGAAAGTCTGTACAAAACACAAAGCAAAACCTTGTTTGGGTCAAAAGCGTGGTATTTGACTGTCACTCACTCTTTAATTAAGTAACCACTGTGGCTCTTCTTTAAATGTTATTACTTAAAATATATTCATGCAATATCTTGTGGCATGGTTCCTGTACCCATAACTCTATAAGTGTATCCAAAAAAATAAAGAAATATTTACTAAGCAGAGCACATACTTGGAATATATAGGTACCGGCTTTGCTGATAAAGTGTATATCTGACCAACCCAAAATTCACTGTTGGCTATGATTTGATCTGAAAGCATTTATTTACAATAGTAAGATACTTTTTTTTCCTCGGTGTGCCTCCATTCCATCAATGCTATAGCAACAGGAATGAATGGAGAATTCACAGGGAAGAGCCCAATAACAATCTTTGGTCTAAAATCTTAAAATAATTAAAATGGCTGTTGTGTGTGTATATATGTGGGAGGCCTAAGAGGCCTAACTTGCCTCTAGATGTAAATAAGCAAAAGTGAGGCCCTACAGACTTTTGAATTTCAATTTAGATGAAATACTCTGTGGAAATATTTTTTATTTTTGTCAGCCTCCTCATGTAATGTGGCTAGGAGTGGGAACAACACGGCTTCTCACTCTTTAAGTGAGCTTAAAGTGCATCTATAGCAAAAGCTATAGTTTTGACTAGAGTAGGATGAGTTTGAATCTCTACTCTGTTATTATTTTTTGCCATTGGGGAAGTTTCCTTTCACTTAGTCTCCCAGAGATGAAACCGGATGTTAGAGGCAATTAGTGAGAATTGCCCCTGGAACAGATGTCTCTACTGGAAAATTTCCCTCTACCCCTTGTTCTGGGTGCAACTCGCATTTCCCTTCACTGGTGAAGATGGTCACCAATAGAAATAGAGGGGAAAATCTCCCCAGTGAGGACACAGACAGCAGAAAATGGACACATACAGCTAATCCTTCCTCATTCTAGACAGACCTCACCTTTCTCTTACCTCAGACAGACCATACCCTGATCCCCAAACACATTTTTTTTCATGGCAGATCAATGCTGATTTTTTTTTTTAAATACCAGCAGGGGTTGTTTTTTGTCAATTCTTTTCTCTTTACTAAAGTAAAATATAGCCCTGGTCAGGAGCACTTTAAAGCCACTCAACATTGAGCATCTCCATCACCATATTGTAGTGGTCATTGACTGACAGGCCGTGGGAAAAAGGGGTTGAGAGGAGGGCTTTGATTGGCTGGTGGGACTTAGCCCCTCTCACCAGACACGAGAGAGAGGGAGGAGAAGTGTGACTTGCCAGAGAGCCAGGAGAGAGTGTTGTGTAAAAGGGAGCAACGGGAATTAAGTAACCTGCAACCCAGGGGACACACAAAAGGAGAAGTGGCAGAGAAAGATTACTGTGAGACTGTGCAGGAAAGAGCCAGGAGAAGCTGGCAAAGAAGGAAAATTAGCAGTGTGATTAGCAAGGAAACCAACCGATACCTGCAGAAGAAGATTTTGTTAAATAGATGGAGCAAGCTGTGCAAGAACTGGATGAATGGGATGTCCCTGAGACACAAAACTAACAAAGAACTACAGAAAGTTTACAAGAGCTTTCTACACAGGCTCAGAGCCTTCTACAAGATGTGTTTGGCCAGACAGAAAATGCCTCACACCTTATTTATCAATCCCAGCATACCTACCAAAAAAGGAGAAAACGTGTCTGAGTAGTATTTAAGACATCTTGACAAGGGGGTCTTCAGGGGCACAGCCTTTAGACTCCATTATGATTCAGTTGAGGACACAGAAGGACAATGAATACCTGAAAGTGTTACTAGCACATCTAATGCTTCTATGCCTGTCCAAACCTCCCAGCTCCTACTGGTTGTTTGTTGCCACTGCACCTATACCAGTTGTCTTGTCTGCTGTGGGCTAATGAGTCTGGCCACGCACCCTCAGCACCTCTCCATCAGCTGTGGGCTAATGAGCCTGGCCATACACCCCTCAGGCTTGGGATTGATTAGTGGCACTTTATTTAAGCAGCACAAGCTCAGGGCTCTGGACATGTGATGGGGCTTTTTAGTCCTGCTTAATTTGGTCTGTATGAGCTTATATCTTGAATCCAGTATCTTTTTGGAGCTTGTAGCCTGTACCTGCCTTGCACTTTTTGAATCCTTTACCTGCCTTGTTCTTGTACCCTGTACCTACTTTGTATCTTAAATCCTGTACCTGCCTTGATTTTGTATCCTGTACTTGCCTTGATCTTGAATCGTGTACCTGTCTTGTATCTTTAATCCTGCACCTGTCTTGTATCTTGTACCTGTTCCTATATTTAATCTTGCTGTCTGATTCTGTGTTTCTGTATCTTGCTTTCTGTTTTTTCTCTATCTTATCACCACTTAGTGCTACTGCTTCGCACCTGGGTACAGTCTGCTGCATTCATAGCTTAAGTCCCGGGGCATCAGAGTACCAGTAGGCACACTTGCCTTATGTGAAAATCGGGTGGTAAAGGTGAAGTAACTTGCCACTGTATACTCTGACTAGAGTGTCTGTATCTGATCCTGACACTGAGCTGATAACAATGATAAGAAAATAAGTAACAATGTTAGAAGGTAAAAAATAAGCCATTGGGCAGGAATTGTCAGTTGGATTTGGGTTGGTGAGCGCAACTGATAGCACCTAAAAATAATCAAGCTAAAAACAGGTGTCTCAAACTATGGAGCTGAAAACTCTCTTGGCAGCAAGAATCACAACACAACCAGGAGAGTGTGTCTGGAATAACCCAGATTAAATCATTTCATTTACATGATAGCCTCTATTTGGGTGCCCAGAAAACTTTGCTGTGCTGAGACTTCCATGACAAGCTGACCTGCCTCTATGGGAGTTGTAAGACATAGAGATCTGGGGCAGTGGCACAGAAAAGCTCCTTTACGATGGATACCTACAGATCAATCTGTCATTTGACCCCATGACCTCTTAATGTAACTCTTGGTCAGAGGGTATGCACCCCATGATGCAGTCAATCTACCAGAATTTGGTCCAAGAGGAGAAGGCCCCAGCATAGGGAGTGGGAAGATCATGGTGGAAGTAGAAGACAGGGAAAGTGTTACAGCCAGGTAAGTTGGCTTGTATTTGAACCTCAGTGAAATTAAGCTGGAAACATCTAGGACTCTGTCATATCAGAGAGAAACCCATGTCGCGGGTGCGTGCAATTTTAAAGCTTGACATGTTTGGTGTCTATTTACCCGATGTGACCCCGACTTTTATATTTTACCAAAAAACTGGGAAATAATAAATGTTTCATAACATAATGTAAAAAAACTTTTTTCAGTAATTTTTCCTAATTATAGTAAAAAATAAAACCTGTAGTGGTGATTAAATACCACCAAAAGAAAGCTCTATGTGTCCCAACAAAATGGTATAAAATGGTATAAAATTTTAATGGTATAAAATTCATTTCAGTACAGCGTTGCATGACGGAATAAGTGTCAGTCAAAGTACCGCAGCGCCGAATACTGACAAATGGCCTGGCCAGGAAGGGGGGTCTAAACACCTGGTCTTGAAGTGGTTAAAATAAAAGTGTTTCTTAAAAAAAAAGTCTCAGTAGGGCTAACTGTGCGAACAATCGATCATTTTGCACCAAGCCATTGAAAAAAGTCCTTAGCACCTGGTGGAGCACCAACCAGGGGCCATGGCACTCGCCAGGCTCCATCTGAGCCCAAGTAGGCTGCTCGCAATGGAGAAAACTCACCTTACAGCTGTTACCTCAGGTGTTCTCGCTTTTCAGCTGCTCTTTTGGGATTGGCTAGATTAGCATCTGTAGCTGGCTGCACTTTCTATACAGGTACAAATCTCAGGATGCAGAGGCCAGGATCTTTCCAGATTCCCTGTGTAGACCCTGCTCTCTACACAAATACAGTATATCCCACTCTATTCAGGTCCCTTACACTCCTATATACTGTACACAAATATTTTGCTAACTAATAGATCTGAAACCTTTGTGTTTTCAGAAACAGTTGATTATCTTTCTTGGAAGAATTCATTCTCCTCCTGGCTCTATTTTTATTCTATTAAAAGCTATAGCAAATTGACAGATGTCAGAAATATATACTCCCATTTCATTTGGCATATGTTTGTATGTGCGTGTGTGTGTGTGCTCAGGCAGAAAAAGGGTTGTAAAATGATATATTTTTTTAAGGGTTTGTAACTTGGAACCTTTAAGATCCAGACGGAGGAACTCCCATGATCATGGCTACAATATGGCAGCGTGGGGGAAGAGACCAGGTAAGAGACAGAGCTGGAGCTGTATGAAATGAGCTGGATGGGAAACAATCTGGCTCCAAAACCACTAAGAAATGTGGTTATACCATCTGCTGACGAGGCTGGTGAAGAACATTTTAACCTGCAAGTTGTGATCTGTGTATTTACTGTTATAGACTAAGCTATACGTTACTGCATAGCAAAAGAGGTAGCAAGTATAATATGATATTAAATCAATGATCTTAAGTGTTTAAACCATTTGCTCGACAAAGATATGGCTACAATATTTTTTCCTTTAAAATTTTATTTGTAAAAATTAACAATTATAAATTCTGAAAGCTATGCAATGTATAACACAATAAACATTACACATAAATGAAATTAAAATTAAAAAAACAAACTCTAGGCATATGGGTAAACAGAAGGCTCATGCATCTCCTTTTGGTAATCCTTAAGACAGCGTGAGTTAAAGCATGTTTGTAGGGAGAAAAATATAGCTACTGTTGACATTTGCTGGTGAGTTTGCAGGGGTGTATGGTGTCCATTTTAGAATATACCACAGTTTCCTTCATGTTCCTTCTTTAATCTGTAGTCAGGGACCCAGCAAACTATTGTCAATCTATTCAAAATTCTATCAAACATCAGTCAAATTTGTCAGGAGTCAAGTGTCAGAGTGCGGAGTCTGGAGATATGTTTAAACTCCTCCCCCTCTCCTTTAGCCAGCCTCCTTTCTACCTTTTGTTCTGTTTCAAATTTACTTTTACCATTTCTTATCATACTAGTAGACTTTTGAAAAACAGCATTGTTGTATTTTAATGTTAAAAATGTTTCAGTATTCATACTGTGTACCTACCAGTAATGCCATTGAGTTTATTTAAATTGTCCCTAATGTAACGTAAGCTCTACTTCCATCTTTCCGAAGACCATTTCACTGTTAGAAGAATGTGATAACATATGTGATAGCATATGAGGAGCGACAGGTACTCTTTACGGGGGCATCAGGGGTCTCTTGGACTCTTATTACCTCTTTTGCACTCCCTCCAACCAGATATAGTACTGTATTCAATTTAGTTGTTTTCAATTCAATGATCACAGGGAAGATCAAGAAACAAATGTTTCTCATCTCTCCTCTGCTCTTCATCCTAAAAGTGGCAATTGATGCCGGAATTTACATGGTGGGAAGGAGTGCACAGTTTCTAGTATGTAATCACTTCTATTTAAAAGCCCCAAGCCGACTTTGTAAAAAGTAAACAAATCCAGCTGCTAGTGCAGCATTTTGTTACATTTCAATACTGCTTCACTGTAATGCTTACATCAATGGCAATAAAAGGCTTAATATTCATATGAAATCATTATGGAAGCCACTCAATAATGTTAGCATCTTTCACTCTTTTTGAGTGGCATCCATATTTGCTTCATATAAATCTTAAATGGTGATCTTCAGAAACATGGAGGATATAAGCAACAGTTTTAGAAAACTGATAATCTATAGCAGGCTTTCTCAACCAGGGTTTCATCTAACCCTAGGGTTACTCCATATGTTTGTAGGGATTCCTATAGCAGTAGTGGATTAATCTCCTGCCTACAATAACCATCAATGTAAGGTGGCATTTTTCCACCGGCATGCAATGTAAGGAATCACTTCTGAATTGACTGCCAATGTAAAGGGTCTATTTCCCACTCACTACCAATGTAAAATAGCAGTACAATGCAGGGGCGTAGATAAGGGGGGTGGGGGGTCGGGGGGGTTCAAACCCCCTCCAGAGTGTCCTGGTCCCATAATTGCATAAAGCACAGCTAAGTTACATGGTGCTAGTAATTCCCAAATAATAATGATAGCAACAGCGAGGAGATGGCTCAGTGACTGTGTGCACTGTCCAGCTACAGCTATCTATATCTTACAAGGTGGAGTTGTTAAATGGAGTGCTCACTGCTTCATACACTGTGACAAGAGGGCAAATGAAAGGGTCAGATGTGGGTCTACCTTAAACTATTTTAGTTTTTGTTTTGGGTGGACACTGGGGGAGGCATGTATTTGCTGTATAGCATTTATACCCTGTTGTGCTTCAGAACTATGCACAATCTGTCAGCTTTTTTATAAAAAAGACACAATTGTCTCACTTTACTCAGCATCATTGTTCTTAAATAAACCTGCACGGTGTTTATAGAGAATTGCTGGTTAATACATTAAGGGCTTATGTTAATAGATGAATGTATGATTTTGTTGTGTCATGAAGCACACATAAAATGCAGGTCACCAGATGCCCATTTACCTTAATGGTGCAGTGTGGATGACAGTCCTGAAGGTGTACTTTCTTTGGACCCAGCAGGTTCTATTGGGATGTGTTTGCAAAGCAAGCTGAGCACATCAAACCCAGCCTTTCATGGAGTTTGCATTGGAACACATACATTTGAGCAGTGCAGCATTTAAATACAAAAGGTAGTGATTGACAACAATACCCTTGACCCCTATAAGTGGTTAGCAAGCAAACATGTCCAGCATTATTGTCACATGTCCAGTTATTTTATAATCATTTTTATAGGGCTCTGTAACTGCGAGAGGCACATCTACACTACATCCTACACAGTGGCGTAACAACCGGGGGTGCAGCAGGGGCGCGGGCCCCGGGCGAAAAGTGAAGGGGGGGCGCCGGCCGAAAATGGCACTTTCGGCTAAATGCTGAAAGTGACATTTTCCTGCCGTTTTTCCATTGGGACACCTGCCTTTACACGCACATGAACTTTAATGGCATCCCACTCTTAGTCCGTAGGGTACAATATTGAGTTGGCCCACTCTTTGCCGCTATAACAGCTTCAACTCTTCTGGGAAGGCGTCCACAAGGTGTGTATATAGGAATGTTTGACCATTCTTCCAGAAGCTAATTTGTCAGGTCAGGGACTGATGTTGGACGAGAAGGCCTGGCTCAGAGTCTCCGCTTTAATTCATCCCAAAGGTGTTCTCTCGGGTTGAGGTCAGGACTGTGCAGGCCAGTCAAGTTCCTCCACCCCAAATTCGCTGATCCATGTCTTTATGGACCTTCCTTTGTGCACTGGTGCGCAGTCATGTTGGAACAGGAAAGGGCCATCCCCAAACTGTTCCCACAAAGTTGGGAGCATGAAATTGTCAAAAATGTCTTGGTATGCTGATGCCTTAAGAGTTCCCTTCTGTTAGGATACAGAGAGCCTCCAGGTGGCGCTGGAGCTAGCCCTGCAGTTCCAGTGCTCACCTGTGGGTGTCTCCCAGCACTTAGCCATCACCTGGTGCTTTCTGGGAGGGTATTTAAACCCTCCCTGCAGTCAGGACGATGGCTCAGTATTGTTTCCTGTTTCCTGTTAATCCTGAGTCCCCAGTTCGGTCGCCATTTCCGGTGAACCCTGCTTTCCTTCCAGAGTCCTTTTACCAGTCCTGAACCCTGTTTGTGTCCCGAGCCCGGTTACCCATTTTGCAGTCCTAGATACCTCCTGTTGCCATTACCTGCCTTTCCTCCTGTTGCCATTCCCTGCTTGTCCTCATGTTGCCATTACCTGCTTGTAGTTTTGTTGACATTTCTTTATGTTTGCTTTTGGTTGTTGTTTAGTGTTGCTGTTTATTAAATCGTATATAAAACATTCTGCTCTGTCCGGTGTGGTCATACGTGTTTGGTCTGCCTGTGTGGGTACCTGCGCAGGTGTGGGGTCACCTGTGCCCATATCCCTGACACCTTCACTGGAACTAAGGGGCCAAGCCCAACCTCTGAAAAACAACCCCGCATCATAATCCCCCCTTCATCAAACTTTACACTTGGCACAATGCAGTCAGGTAATTGCCGTTCTCCTTGCAACCGCCAAACCCAGACACGTCCATCAGATTGCCAGACAGAGAAGCGTGATTCGTCACTCCAGAGAACACGTCTCCACTTCTCTAGAGTCCAGTGGCGGCGTGCTTTACACCATTACATCCAACACTTTGCATTGCATAAAAAAGTTTGGGATTTCAATCCATTTTAATGATAGGTGTGCTTTAAAAAGTGATTAAAAACCATGTAAAGAAACATTAAACAAACGTGGGTGGAAGCTCGGGAGCAACGCGTTTCACCATTCCTAATGAGCTTGACAAAGAGGTAACATCCTCGAAACGCGTTGCTCCCGAGCTTCCACCCACTATCTTACCAACCTGATCCTTCCTCACCTTACCACCATCCCGGCCGATTCTCCATCCTGCATCATCACCACGGCACGAACACTGGCCCAGACACGTCCATCTCACAGCCCGAGTTCCTCCACCCGCAGCTGCAGCCCAGCCTGACGTCAGTCCTCACATCACTGGCACTTCACATTGCTTCAGTGGGGACACGGGGACACTGTGTGTGCCATCACCTGCACCCCTGTCCACCTCTCTCTTCTCATTTTCCTGTGATGAGCTACCCAAGGCAACACACTAGCCTTCACTGATTGCACTACGTTGGACCCCACGATTTCCTTCACTGTTCCACATCCATCTGGTTCCGAGACCCACTTAAAAGTAAGTGATCCATCTCCTCTTGCTTCCCTCACTTTGTTTCAATCAGCTTCATAGTCCCTCCAGCCTTGCGCCCTCACGTTTGTTTTTTGGCTCCACAAGTGCAGGCACTCCTCCTGCAGGCGAGGTAGAGCTACAGCACCCTATTCCCTTGGCCCAATCCGAGAGCGCTGTTCGTATTATTTGTATGTAAAGAAACATTAGACACCTATAGAAACAACCTACCCTGCCTAATAGTAAGTTTGGCCCTGATAGAGAGGGAACTCACAAGCTTCTCTGCTTATGTTACAATACCAAACAACGCATATAACAACAGAAGACAATGCTTAACTTTTCCAAGTGGAGAAATTAATAGCTGAGTGAGATAACATACTGTGTTATTGTATACTTTCCATGTTTATCATGAATGGAAAATATTTAATATTGAAAGGATTTTATTTTGCATTTCTCTAATCACCTCTGGACAAGACTACATTCATCTGTACCTTGTCATACACCATGGAAACTCATAATATATCTTATAATTCAGCGCTGAGACTCATGGCTCCAGAGTATTAGACTGAGCAAAATATTGCCAATAAAATGCTGATTTTGACTTCCTGCCCAGACAAATTGTGTTTTTCCACCAAATACACCGAGATAACTGACCCTTTATTGTTTTATAAGAAAAAAGTCTGTACTGTTTTCAAACTGATTTATAACGTTAGCTTTAGTAGTAATTAATGATGATCAGAATGGTTTTACCGTTTATCTCATAATATTATTCTTTTTTTTTATTATTGCTATAACTGACATATTCCCTATATAATTATTATAATGATATATTTAGTACTGAAAATGTTTAACTCTCAAAAAACACACTTATACATCCATAATTACATATTAAAACAACAATACAAAACAACCGACAATACAATAGACCCCCCCAATTATCATACCATATTACTTAAAACGCATTACTCCACAAAATACCAATAGCAAATACGGGAAATATTATATACCAAACTCCTTTATATATTCAATTTACTCATCCCACATTTTACCATATTTATCCATAGTACCTCTATGTTTGAACATAATTCCCTCAAAACAAACCACGTTATCTACTTCTTTCTTCCACTCCTCTACTGTGGGAGGCGTTGATGAAATCCACCTAAAGGTTATACTACGCCGAGCTACAAATAATGCCCTCGTTATTGCCACCTTCGTATAATGCTCCACCTTTATGGATCCAAATTATATATCTAAAAATACCCAGAATACATAGCAAGGGATTATTAGAAATATGAACTCCAAAAACTATATTTATTATATCCACTATTTCCTGCCAATATCGTTTCAACTTCGGGCACCGCCACAGCAGATGTATCAACGAACCAGGTTCAACCCCACATTTTGGACATTTAGAATCTTCCCTGAGTCCTATCCTATATAGGAGTTCAGGGGTCCGGTATGTTCTATGTACAATATAAAGCTGTGTTAATTTATGTGATGCAGATGGTGAAACTAATTGGATTGAAAACAGCGCCTCTCTCCAAAGGGCATCATCCAAAGGCCCCAAATCCATTTCTCAGCCTACTTTACATTTCATAGGAGACTTATTCAGGACCCCAACGCAATACATTTGCATACATCTCTGAAATCAAGCCTCTTGTCATAGTTGTATCAAAAAGTTTATCTATAACCGCATTTACATTAATACAAACCTCATGTACACCTAGATGTACCATGAGCGCATGCCTTAGTTGCAAATATTTATAGAATTGAGCATTCGGCAGCAAATAACTTGCCTGTAACTGTAAGAAAGAGCACAAGATACCCTGATCATAAATTTGCACCAATGATTCAAACCCCATTTTCTTCCATATTCCATATCCCTGGAGTTTGTTCTACTTTAAGGTTCTGTATGGCAAACTACACAAGTACCAAATCCAGTTACTATGCACAGGCCTCATAAAGTAAACAAAAACTTCCTTTAGCTTCCCTGACTGAGCCAAACCCTCTGTCAGGATCCAGAGCACCCCCAGGTGGCACTGGAGCCAGGTCCTGCAGTTCCTGTGCTCGCCTGCGGGTGTTTCCAGCAGCCAGGAGCTGCCAGGAACCTGCTAGGATCCAGACCACCCCCAGGTGGCGCTGGAGCCAGGTCCTGCAGTTCCTGTGCTCGCCTGCAGGTGTCTCCAGCAGCCAGGAACTGTCTGGAACCAGACCACCATTGGGTGGTGCTGGTACCTGCAGCTCCAGTACAAACCTGCGGGTGTGCCCCAGCTGTGAGTGATCATCCCATCACCTGGTGCTTCCTGGGAGGGTATATAGGCCCTCCCTGGAGTCAGGAAGCTGGCTCAGTATTGCATCACCTGCCCTTGACTGACTCCCGTGTCCTGTACCTTGGAACCTGGAACCCTGCTACCTGAACCCTGCTTCCTATCTGCAAACCCGTTACTGACCCGACTTGTTACCTGACCACTCTTATTGGATCCTGATCCTGTTCCTGTACCGCGCTGCCCTCCTGTTAACGACACGGCTTAATACCTGACCACTCTACCTGTATCCTGAGCCCTGCTATCTATCTGCAGTCCCTAGCCTTGTTCTCATTTGCTGTTGCCCTTGGCTGAAGGTGTGTTTGTTCCAACCGTGTTTTTGTTACTTCACTGCTAACCTGTGGTGGTTGATGGGGTCTGTAGTTTTGTTTGCTGTGTAACAAATAAACCTCATGCTTAACCTCATCCAGTGTGGTCGCACGAATTTGGTCTATCTGTGTGGGTACCTGCATGCGGTGTGGGGACTCCCTTGCGCGTTACCCTGACACCCTCCGTCATTTGTGTCTCACATGCTCCCCTTCCCAGACACTGAAGATTACACTGAGAGGGTTTTACCAACAGAGGCCGTGATGTAAATCTAGAAAGCAGCGGGTAGGGCTATGTGTGGCTAGGTACTGACTGACAAGGTACAGGCTTGTGAATCAGCAGTGACAATGCTGAAAGCCATGCAGCTTCTAACAGTTCCTTCATCCTATTTTAGTGCAAGTAGGCACAGCCTACATGAGAGTATCAACATTAGGTAGACGTCTTTGTCAGGAGCAGCAGGTGAAACATGCAAGGGGACTAACAGAAAACTGTAAATTCAGATTATAATTAAAAAATGCTTCTTTTTTTTTTACCAAGGGGAGGCTATAGCTTTAATTAAGGTGTTAGCATTACTGTTTACCATTTGTGCAGATTACATTTAATTACTACCCCAATGCTGTTGGATAGAACTGCACTGTGTGTACAGGGTTCATTTGTTGTTTACAACCCAGAGAAGTAGATTGCTTTTTCATTCACACAGTGCATAGTAAAAGATGAAAAACTTCAAAGTCATAGCATACCTAAATAATTTTTTTTTTTTCAGTTTGGTATTAAATAGGAAAAGGTTAAAAAACTTGTCAGGCTTCTGTGCTGCCCCCGTTGGGTAGAGTCACTAACTCTTTTTGTCCCAATAGCCATGTCGCTGATATAGTTATTCAAAATATTAAGTTATCCCTGAAACAGTAATAGATGAGAAGCCTTCCAGTGAGTATTGTTATGATGCCCCCCTGGTAGGTGATACACCTCCTGAAGGTAGAGATGGGTCATAGACCTTTGTGGTTCTGTTTTATTTGCTGCAAACTAGGGATGCATCGATACCAAGTACCGTACTCGTTACAAGTACAAGTTCAAGTACAGAGACTTTTCCAGCTCCAAGACTAGACTAGAGAAAAATTCAAAATTAAGGAGGCAGCTGTCATTTGTAGGGAGCATACGGGGCTCCTGGGATTTGTACATCTGTTTTAATGTATGATTTTGTTTTTATAAATATATATAAGGAATGCACCAATACCATTTTGGCAAATACAAGTACTGATACTTGCCCAAGTACTCACATATACTTTTACTGATACATTTTTGTTTATTGTCATGTGACAGTTTTTCTAAAACAATACAGACTAATGATTTCAGAACAGTGGTGGAGTGCCAGAGCTAGGTCCCAGCTGCAACTTCTCCAACCCTGGTAGTTCTCCTGAAAATGCCAAGTATCGGCACTGGTATCTGAACTGGTATCTGGAAATCCCTACTGCAAACTGTCACCAAGAGGGTGGCAGTGGCAAGAAGGCTATAGTGTGGAGACTATACATAAGGCGTTAGGCAAGAGAGTAGCAAGGTCCAGTCAGACATTGAGACAGTCAGCAAGAAAGAGGGTAGTCAGATCCAGGAAGAAGTCAAGGCAGGTGACAAACAAAAGAGTAGTCAGGTCCAGGCAGGGGTCTAGGCAAGAGAGTAGTACTAGTCAGGTCAATCCCGGTCGGCACACACAGAGGAAAGTATTAATGCTTTTTGCTCAAGGCTAGCTGGCAATGAAGACACAGCACCAGCTACCAGAAGGGAAGGTGATTAAATACCCACCAAACCAATGAGCATCCCCATGCATGATATCACATGTGTACCAACCCACGCTAAATTATATTTTTAAGCAAACTGACTTTCTATCTGACGGTCCCATAGAAAAAAATGGGCACAATAAATTTTATTGCACCATTTACCAAACATGTCACCTAACACAAAACTTCTGTGCAAAATTAAATTCTTTTAACCACTAAATTTTGTGAATAGCTGTCACATTAATAATACTTTTTCATTTCAAGTTTTGTGGTCCTTAAAGCGATTTAGAGCTTTAAGGGTTTTGGGATGTCTGAATTACTCACTCTTCAACTTCTCTCCATTGGAATTGTGGCTAAGGGATGTCCGGCATCATGATGAGCTCTCCATGAAGCATTTTCCATAAGGCAGTGACTAAGTGCAGCCACTATACCATAACAGATCAGATTTTAGTTTATGAAAGTTAGATTGCTGAAATATTTCTGTTTATACAAAATGTCTTCAACATTACATAATGACTCCTGTTGAGTGTGACTGACTACTACTACTAACTATACCATGACCTGGATAACTGAGAACCTTCAGACATTTCTGCTTCATTGCTATGGCTTACTGTGCTCAATGTATGATTATTGCTGTTTGCATTTTACAGCATCACTGCCAATCTGTGCAATAAACCAATGTATTTGTGGTACAGTTGTTAAATTGAATTGAGCTACTGTTCGTTATTGCAGGGGAGGACTGGAAACCTTTGGCCTGAGGGGCAAACTCAAACATCTAGCCCTTTCATGGTAGAGACAAATTTCTGTAGCCTAAAGAAACTACCATGCATTGATTAGTAGGCATGGTGAATAGGGAAGTTAGTAAAAAGCATGGTTTATTGTGACACACCTTTACATCTTCCTGCATCAGCTTTCTTCTTTGCATTAATTTACATGATATCTCTGAGTAGTTAAGGAAGTTGGAGCTGGACAACTTGTAGCAGGTAGCTATATAACAGCCCAGCTTGTGTCACTGACTTGGGATGCTACTCTAAATGATGTCTAAATAGCAAAGTTTCTTAACTCAGGCCCACCAGCCCAAATTATCCCAAATGGCCCCTTGACCCTCAGTCATCCCCTCGGGGACAGTATTGAGAAGTAGTTTACTAGAATACCTAAAATACCAGGTAAAACTCACTAAACATTGCTAAAGACATGCCAAAGACTGTCAATTTTCTATCTAGAAGATAGGATACATGTTTTATTTACTGTTTCTAAAATGGAAGACAACCTTTACATATGGGCATTGCATAGTACTATTTTTTGTTACAATGCTTGATATATTTCTTTTTTTGTTTTGTAAGTAAACATGTTCATATCTTCTATATGTTAAGTGTAATTCTCAATATCTGTCCTCATTGTGTATGTATAACATAAAACAGAAGTCATCAACTTGCGCAACTAGATCGATTGTTTATGGACTATATATTGATAGTATCAAATGAACTCCAGTTATACTGGTAATTACTCCAGAGAAGATGTATGCACCGATCCTGGTTGGTTGGATAGGGAAACATCCATGTAACAGCACTGTGAAGAAAACATAGGAAACCGGCGCACCGATCTGTGTGCAGTATAAAGTGACTATTTAATAAGGTTAAAAGTAATGCACTTACAGGATATTAAAAAAACATCTCGCCTGTCATGCATCAGATGAAAGTCCCATGTCAGCTGTTGGTCCGAGATTACTATCAGGATAGGGAGAAAGCAGAGTCCAGTTCAGTCCAGAAAGATCCCAGGGCGCCTGTGCTGGAAGACACATGTCTGATCCAGTGGCTGAGCACTGCTCTGGCTGGTTCTCCTCAAAGCAGGGTCACAGCTGCTGAGTACTTCCGTGTCGTCAGGTGTTCACCTCCTTTGTCAAGCCTAAGGGTGGAGTGGGCAGAATCCTTTTATATAGGGGAAAGGGGGAAGCATTGAGCGCTTTAGCGCCAACTAGTGGAAGGAAACCAATAGTGGTAAATTGCTGCCAGGAATGCATTATGATGCATTCCTGGCAGCAATTTACCACTATTGGTTTCATCATAATGCATTCCTGGCATCATAATGCATTCCTGGCATTAACCTTTTAATATTATTAAATAGTCACTTTATACTGCACTTAGATCAGTGCGCCGGTTTCCTATGTTTTCTTCATTGTGTATGTATGGATGCTGCTCAGTACCATTTCTCTTGGTCTATATGATGTAACCCACAGTGTCTGTTCTTATGTTTGTATGGATGTGGCATGGTGCCATTTCTTTTGATCGGTATGCAGGATATAATTATTTTGCATTTTATTATGTCTGCAAACACAGTACATGGTACCACTTCTCAAGACATTCTTGAAGTGACTTTTGGCTTCTTTTCTACTTTGCTTAGTGCACTGCACAACTTCCTATGTCTGTTCAACATCTCATTTTTATTGTGTGCATTTTTAATTCCACGTTTTAAACTATGCCCCTAAAGAAAGGGCATTGGGCTATTATTCTTCATTTGCTTCAAAGCAAAGTAGGCAAGTTTGGATCTTCTGTGTACTTGGAACTTTACTGGTTCCCAGATTCTTCACTGTGATCCAAGCCAGCTCAGTATACAGCCATGGAGAGGGATTATTAATGGAGTCAATTTGCATTTGCCACAATAAAATGCATATGTTCAGAATTTGCTAAAAGTAGAAACGCAGAATGGTTAAAGATTTAATTCTACATATAAATTAAATCTGCAGTTATTAATATTTCTTTAGGGGTGGTGTAAAATACGGTGCCAATTAGAAAATGTGATAATAATTAGCTTTTCTGTTGAAAATGAGAGCTCATTTGGACGAGCAACACATATCTGCTTTAATGCACATTAAAACACATGTATTGTCAAGGAATGGTGCTATGCACATGTTTAACGTGTAAGTTAATGCCACACATTTGGATAGAGTAGGTAAGGGTTAGAACACCTGTCAGATATTAATGTCAGTATCCTTTGAGATTTAAGCTAGCCATACACTGCTCGGATTTTGTCCTGTGCCCCTTCGTTCAATTTTTTAAAATCAAGGGAGCCAATTCGAAATGTCTTAGCTAAACAGAGACTACAACCATTAATTCACTGTTCGGGTAATCTGACAGCAGTACATTTGCCGCTGTCAGTGTACAATAGCTTGGTGGGGGTATTTTCCCATCCACACATTTAGTGTGGATAGGGGAATCGGGCTTTTAAAAAAAAAGATATATCTATATATCTATATATATATAGATATATATATATATGGATAGTGTATTGGCAGCTTTATAGTCACCAGGAACCATTTGCCACTG
>NW_017307710.1:242415-329419 GCF_000935625.1 Nanorana parkeri
ATTTGCCACTGGAACAGAAGTGGAAGGGAGATCATCTAGGGACAAATGTATCTGGCGACAACTGAAATCCAGGGGATTTCCTCTCACTTTCTATCATGTATTGAAAAAGGAAAAATCTGCACAAAGGGGGACACACAGTATCAAAAATACTGACCAGGGCTTTTGGCCATTCCCTACCCTATTAAAACCGAAAGTGTATATAAAAGCATATAAACTAATGTAAAAAAAGCTTAAAACTCAGGTAATTAAAATTCTTTTAATAAATAATTTCTAATTTTTCCTTTAATGTAGGGCTGGTAATGATTAAAAATTTCCTGTTCGATTAATCGAAATTTTTTTTAATCGATTAATTTCACCTCAATGAGACCCAGGGGGAGCTGGCTTGGTAATTAAAAATGGAGAAATGTGAAGAAGTTGTTGCCATTAGCAATTAACTGGGTCTCATCTTTCATTTTTTAAATATTAACCAAAAAAAAAACCCTTTTCTTTTATCTCATTTTAATGAATTAGCACCAGTGTTGCTCTGTTGTTGTTTTGTAGTTTTTACCAGACTCTACAGACAATGGCATTCTTATTCAGGCATAGGGTCTGTCTGTTCTTGACTACCTAACTGTCAATCAAATCACTACAGCACAGAATTGTAGACGATACACCACCACGAACATACTGCAACTATTAAAAATAAACGCAGACCTGTAAATAGCAGTTTAATGACCACATTACTTTTATTGGCGTTAAACAATTAAACAACTTGCAAATTTAGCACCATGTTATGAAAGAACATAAAACTTTAACAAAATCATAACTGCTGTGAAAAAATGTTCAGCTGCTGAAGACAAAGCAAAATTGTAAGATGGAAAACATCATACAGATATGAACATCAGCCCCCCCCCCCCTCTATTCTGATAGTGAAAACTATGCAGTGGTGCCCCAATGAGGAGCAGGGCTTCTAAAGTTGCTTCACTGACTTCATGTGTCTCACTTAGTGCAGATATTTAAAATGAAAACTCAAAAGATCTTCTGTGATAACCAGGTGTTGACAACCTATAGGCAACTGCAACCTACATTTTCAAATTTTTAACCAGCAACAGGCCAATTTAGAAAGTCTGCATAATCCACAGACACATAGCAATAAGCTACCTACATAGGTCCACCTCCCCTTACCCTTCATTTTATATCTATCCACAGTATGCCACACAGACATAGGTACGTTAGGTGTAACTCAGAAAACATATCCATTACATCACTCATGGCTATTTGACAGAGGGATGTAACATTATGACCTGCACATCACATCATGTATATCCAGATGCAGCAGAAGTTAAAAGAAAAACTGTAGTATTTTAAATGCTTGAAAAAAAATCAGCTGAAAGTAAATAATCATAGTCATATGTATTGGATTTTTAAAGAGTTTGTATACAGTGTATGTACTTTATAATCATGCATATGAAAGTAGCAATACTTTCTCACAACATACTGTCTATGCTATAGGCTCTTCTTCCTGCTTAAAGAGGAACTGAACTCTGGAAGCTGCGCCCAAAAACAGGCACTCAGAGAGTAATGGACTTGCCAACAGTATTGCCTGTGGTCTCCCTGCAACTAATATTTCCCCTATTATAGATTTACCATGCCTCATTCTGCACAATGTCTCTGTATGGAGGTGGCCAAATTGGTGGAAGCAGGGTTTTGTTTCCTCATGTCAGAGGCTCCAGCAAGAATAAGGCCCCGTTCACACCTGGGCGTTTTGTAGCGCGTTCCTACAATCTGTAAAACGCTCAAACACCAAAATCCCATTATTTCCTATGGGTATGGTTCACACCTGGGCGTATTACAGTCCGTATGAACGCGCTACAAAACGCCCTACGCCCAAAGAAGTACAGGAGCTTATTTGGGGCATATTTGCCGCGCGTATCCATTGGGATACAGTCAGGTAGCCCTCGGAAACGTGCGTTTGCCGTGCTTTTTTTACGGTAAAAATGCGCGGCACGAAACGCGCGACAAACGCGCATATTCGATACGCCTAGGTGTGAACCCAGCCTTATACTGGAATTCAATGCAAAAGAGCACATTTTGCAGATATTGCTAACATTTCTAAATATTCGCTGTTACATGCCCACCCCCGGTGTTAATGTACAGTTTTAAGTGAGGATTACTATAATTAAAGCCAAACTCCAAACAAAAATTTTATTTTGTTTTGGATGTAGCCTGGAAGGGACACGTTTGGTTGGACTGCTTCCCTACTAGGGAAGAAAGTCTGTCTATGTTTATATTGCTGTCATTATGTGCAGCAAATCTCCCCAATGGGGTCACAGGCAGAAATAAAAGTCTAAGAGAAACTTCAACTGTTCCCCACTCCATCAAAAACAAAAAAAATGGTTTGGGTTAGGCTTTAAATCAATTGTGCACTAAACAAAAGTTCAGTTGTCAAGAACAGTTTTGAAGATCTCATAAAATCTGAAATTCCCACATGAAAGCAAAATGCTAAAAGGTAAACTAGATTGTTATGTCAGCATGTACAACTGTATAATTACATTTGCTTCTTCAAATGAATTTGACATGTATGTATACATGCATTCTCAGCTGCCAAATTCTTTTTGGATTACATACCAAACTGCAATGCTTAAAATAAACGCATATTCATTCAAAATCTTTTATGTATACACTGTTCTAAAAAAGGAACCTCTTTTATAGTAGGAGTATGTTCAAACACATATGGAATAAGCAAACATGCTTTACAGTCTAGAGAAATATGCTTGTCTGGATTAAATAGTTTTACAAATGTGTCTGTTAATCCTTGTCTAATATTTTCCCTGTGGTAAGCTGATTTATAATGTGGTGACACCCGTGTTCCATCGCAATTCATAGATGAGGTTGTTATGGTCTTAACTTCTTGCTTGGTGAAATATAAATGAAACTAGTGTGGGAAAAAAGAGGTGAACTGTGAACAAAGAATTCCCTTTGGCTGTAGACTTTTGCTATGACTGTAGCTGCTTTTAGAGGTAAAATAAAATAGGTTAGTCTGTTACTGTCTGTAACACATACAAAGTCAAAGACCACACACACAGTTTAGTTCATATGCTCCCACAGAAGCGGCCGAAGTGAGCCGAAGGATCAGCCAAAACTACGGCTAGATCCTTCAGCTCAATAGTGAATAACCCCCTTAGATCCTGATAATACGGGAAACCTGATAAACTTAAACATTTCCTGAGAGAAATATACCTAGTTTCATTCCTGTATAAGCAGATGTTATTGGATTAAAATCAGTATTAGTGCATTTTTTGGAAGGCTGGAGGAAGGATGAATTGTATAGATTTTCAAAACAGTTCATTGATCTCTAAGGAGGAGACTTCTGTTAGCTAAGTATTTTCTTTTGTTGTCTGCCATTAACTATATCAGTAGAAACATATTGTTGATTAGTTGTCACATCTGAGCAGTATTATAATCTCAGCTCAGCATACTTTTCTGGTGAACCTGTCATCACTAGCTCTCACTGTAGAGAAATCTATGCCTATGCATAATTTTTAGTATATGAGGGGATCAACATGTGCAGCCTAAATGAAATGTGAAGCTTGTTATCTTTAGTATATTTTATTGACATTATTCTCACAGTTGGAATCATCAGTTTTCACAATTCTTTTACATTATTATATATTCCGATAATTTAATGTATGCTGAGATTTCTTATCGCCATTATACTGTATGACTGATTTTTTCTAATATATAAGAAGCAAATACACAATAAAACCTGCTTTTAGGATGTGAAATGATCATAATGAGCTTTCTGAAAGGATTGGTGAAGCAAACTGTGTGGTGCTTGCAAGCATTTTCCACAGAGTTTTCCATAACTCTTTTATCATTTGTCATTCATCCATCTATGATAACATCTGGTGAACAGGAGGACATAATTAAATGTAAGTGGTATATTTGTTTGATAAGCTTTAATATATGTTTTTTTCTGAGCCGGTCAAAAAGAGGTTTATGGGATGGACTGTGCAGGTGTGGTCAGTGTTATGATTACACACTCAACCTCATCCTGCACAAAGATTTTCCAGCTCACGAGACAACAATCTGAGCACCACTCAAGACTCAAGTGATATTCACTGGGACAGGTCAACTGAGCAGTTAACCCTTTACACACATATGGTAGCAGCCACTATGCACTTTAATTAAACTCCTACCGTTCACAGCTTGCACTGCTGCAACTCTGACCTTTAGGCCTCATTCACACACAACGCAAGCAAAATTGTATATTGCGTATATACGCATCTATGCGCTTATATATGCGCGTATACACGAGCGTATATGCGTGCACTATATGCAATCCCAGAATGCATCACTCGTAATGGAATTTATAATGTGCTGTACGCATGTACGCGCGTATACACGCGGAAATACGCCGAAATACGCTGCCCGGATGCATCTCTGTTGCATTCTGTTTTTGCACATATATATGCTACACAAATATACGGCTCTATACGCGGCTGTGTGTATGGAGCCATTTATTTTCATAGGTTGCATATGAAACAATACGCAAGTACGCGCGCCTACGCGCAGCAGTGTGAATGAGCCCTAAAGTATCTCTGCATCATTTGCTGCCACATCTAAACAGGAATGTAACGGAATTTACACTTATTTTGCTTCTTTAACCCTTTTGCTGACAAGCCCTGCGTTCCACTTTTGACCTTAGCTGGCCAGACTATTGTGGCAATTTTTCACTTTTTTATTTTCAACTGCTGCTTTTAGAGTTTTGTAGGTCCTGCAATAATTGCCCAAATGTTTATCAAATCAGTATTAAACCGATATAAATACACAATTAAATGGATAAAAGCACACTAAAATCAATATCAGTGCACATTAAAAAAAAAAACTTTTCTGACTAAATCTAAAAGATAAAACTGTATTGAGTTAAAAAATAACAAATATTGGTAAATTTTAAATTGCGCCTTTTTGCAAAATGGTAAAAAAAAAGGAACGCAAAACTGTAAATAAGCAACTTATGCTAAAAATCTGTGTTGTGATAACGCCTGATCTGCAGTGCTGTTTGGGTGCGGTGTTGGTGTGTGTTGTGATAAAATGATGCAGGTATACATTGGATCACTACACAGCATATCACAATGCACGGCAATGCATAACAACACTTTGCCATGTGCTGCTACACAGTTGAATGAAAGTGATGGCTTCCTGTTCATTCATAACTCAGGACATAGCTTACTATGTGTTCAAATATTTACAAACACCCATGATCAGTACTGATCACGGGTGTTTGTTCTGCACATGGAAGGATCAGCAAATATTTTACATATTTGCTGATCTTTTGCTTGGCATCCTAAAGCTCCGCATGGCCCCGCCCTGCTCTCCATCCTGAGAGCCAATCTCTTCTCCCCGATGGCATCCTGACTGTCATTGTCCTCTCCTCTGCCCTCCCGCAGTGGTCTGTGTTCCCTCCAATCCCCGCTGCCTCTGGCAATACAGGCACAGGAGAGCAGTGGGGATTAGACACTGATTGGAGCATACAGCCAGCTCTCAGTGGGGAGGAGAGCAGTGCAATGCCCCGAAACTTGTGGTGGGCGGTGGCGGGTGGCTGCGGCAGTTGAAGGGGGGGTCAGATTTTTAATGAACAGCTATTCAATTACAAAGGACCATCAGGGGGGCCCTTCTGTTATAAGTTCATGGTCGCTAAAGTGACCATGAGCTTACAACAGAAGGATGAAAGCCAGCGACGTAGGGCATATTCAACTTAAGGATTTTTAAATGTCATTCTAATGAAAAGGAAAGAAAAATTATCCAAGACATATTCACAATACAAATATTACAAAACAGACATATGCTAAGCCACAGTTAAATAAGAGGGTTTTAATAATGAAAAACATAAAGTAAAAATTAAAGCAAAAAAAGACTGCCTGGTTTAGTGCAGTGTTGGGATCAACTGCAGAATGGGTCCAATCGGATGTTTGCAAAAACAATCTAGGACAACATAGCTGACTTGTAAAATTCTCCCATTCAGCTCATTTTCATGTTAAAATATGTTGTCCTAGATTGTTCACCTCTCCTGTCTTCTCCAAACTCTTCAACCGTTTGTGAATAACCCTGTCAGTATTCTTAGTTTGAATCACAATACAAGAGTTACAGCTGCCAAATGTTGAAGCCTTGCAGGGCTAACTTCATCCAATCAAATGTGGGGTTGTATTTTATCCTGGGTACATCTGTATTTCCATATGACTAAAAACCAACATATTTTTTTAGAAAAATTTAATTTAGATTTTGTTATAATGTGTCTTTTATAATATAGATATATTTGATATCTAGCTGAGTGAGATTAGGAATCTGGAGAACTGGTTCCAGAGGAACAACCTCCTCCTTAACGTCAGCAAGACAAAGGAATTGATAGTGGACTTCTGCAAAAAGCAGGAGAGGAACTACCAGACCCCCATGATCAACAAGAGCCCAGTGGAGAGAGTGGACAGCTTCAGATACCTCTGTGTCCACATCACGCAGGACCTGTCATGGTCCTGTCACATCAACACCGTGGTAAAAAAGGCTCAGCAGCGTCTCTTCCACCTCAGACGCTTGAGAGACTTTAGACTGCCCGATAAGGTGCTTAGGAACTTTTACTCCTGCACCATAGAGAGCATCCTGACGGGAAACACCACAACCTGGTTTGGGAGCAGCACCATGCAGGACAGACGAGCTCTTCAGAAGGTGGTGCGATCAGCTGAGAGCATCATCCTTACCAAGCTCCCTGACCTGAACTCAATCTACAACAAGCGGTGCTGGACCAAGACCAGGAAGATCGTGAAGGACCTCAGCCATCCCAACAATGGACTTTTCTCTCTGTTGAGGTCAGGGAAGCGCTTCCGCTCCCTGAAGGCCAACACAGAGAGACTGAGGAGAAGCTTCTTCCCGCAGGCTATGCGGTCTCTCAACCAGATCTCCACATAGACATACACTCTACTGACCAGACTAATGTTTTTTTACACTCACACTTACTGCACATCTGCACTTTAAAGAATGGACAATACACTGCTGGTCATCACTTTATTTCACTCACCCCGTACTGCTGCTGTTTGCACTCGCACACTTTACACACCGATACACTTATATAGTTGGTATTTATTTATTAAGCTGTATTTGCATTTGGATTTTAATTCTAATTTTAATTTTTATATACTTATATTCTATTTTGTGTCAATGTAAATGTTAAATTTTTTTATATTCATATTTGATTCTTTCCCTTATCTGTCAACTCCTCCCCCCCTTTTTACAGTCGTGTAAGCATCTCACTGCATATCATACTGTGTACGATTATGTATGTGACTAATAACATCTGAATCTGAGTGGTATATTCTACATTAGTGTAGCCACTTTTTAGGAAGGTAAATCCATTGCCATAGGAATTGTGGAATATAGATTAATATTGAGAGTATGAAAGTTCAGTTTTTAGGTCACTACCCCCAGTCTCACAGATATGTATTCCTCCAACTACTCTCTAGAACAATTATCACTTAATCATATCTAATAGGGACTTATTAGGAGTCCTTTGAAGATCCTGGCGAAGTAATGTTTATGATACTCTGAATTCTTTCTAAGTTAGACTGTGTGTTTGTCAAATATGTCACCCTGAATATCTAGCACAGACATGAGATTTAAATCTGACTGTTTTTGTATTTGACTTTTGAATTCTGAGGAAAATGAGGGTGGTGCAGTGTTTAGTAATACTTCTCAATTCTCTTCACATAGTTTGGGGTTTGTCAAACCTCACTACTATTGCCACAGCTAGTAAAGAGATGCTTTGATCCACAGGCTATCAACATTGTGGAAGGTCACAGATGTGGGATGCAGCAGAGTATACATCTGTGGTAAACATTTGGAGCTGATACGTAACACTCCTGCAGTATAATCTCTTATTGCTAAAAAATGCTAATATGATTTCTGTCACCATTGTATCATAGCCAAGTCATACAGTAGGCTGTACATGTTGAAGATAATATGATTTATATATATTTTATTTCTTCATACAGCGCCAACAAATTTTGCAGGGCTGAGTATATTGACTATCTACTGTATATCTATCCATATCTCGTTGCAATCTAATATCACAATAAAATCAAAACATCCACATTATATAGCCAATTTAAGGGGAAGCCAGCTAACTTACTGGTATGTTTTTTTGGTTGTAGGAGAAAGCCCAGAAGAAACACGCACAACCTTGTAAGAACATACAAATACCATGTATACAGTGTCCCTAGGGGAAGGTTCAATTCATAAGGCATTTATCAGGTCCCCTAAAGAAGTGTGCTTTGGTTAAATGCATATGGTGAATTTGGATTATGTTAGTTCGCAGTGATAGAGGTTGATACAAGTGTCTTTGAAAACTGTGATTATAACTTAAGCCTAAATGTTGTGCACATGAATGTTGTGCACTATCTATGCAAGTATTTTATTCTTTATTATTTAAAAATTTACAATTGAAATGCTTTGTGGAACTTTTTTATCCTTGTCCAAGAGGATGTGCCATCCATAGAGCAATATACACAGAAGGAAGAAAGATAAGGATCCTGCTTTGGATGTTTTGTGTCCTGGCAAACACAGAAGGTTGACCTTAGCACAAATTACTTTCTCTTAAAGAGACCCTGCCACCGAGTTATAAAATGCAAATAAAAGTACAGGGAAATTAACCTTTTTAAATGCTGACTTGCACTTTTTCTTTTCATAAACAGTTTTTTTATTAACTTGCGCAGTCACCTTAATACTTCCAAGGAATTTGACTACTCCAGGTGAGTCATTTCCCTAACACAGCTCCCTCCCTTCTTGCATGTCATACCCCTCTACTCTTCTTGGAGTCCATCATCCCTCTGCCTCTGAGAGTCAGGCCTGTGACTGTCAGTCTTGCAATGCCTCATGCAATTTGCACTTTCACCACAGCTGGAAGGACAAGGTCTGACTACCCCTGCTATAGAGTGCCACTTTAGTGATGGCTCTGGGGCTGCTGATATCACATCCAAGGTGGCAGGGCCCAGCAACAGTCTCAGGGTTTTTTTTATGTCTACACAAGGGTGCCTTTTACAGGCAAATAACATGCATAAAATATGTTAAATATAATCTTATAGAATATTGTTGAACTGCGGGGGCTAACTGAAAGGGTCCAACTAAAAGACTGAGTGATAGCCCATGAGGCGAAAAGGGCACATAATGAATTGAATCCACAAGTGAAGCACAAGTGTATGCTCATATATGCACTTGGACACTTGAATGGACAATTAATGATCTAATAATTTTGCTCTATCATTTATCCACTTTATATGATTAGGATGCACTGGATGATTATGACTCGTATTAACTATATTGACATAACCTACATACAAGCCTTGTCAGAGCACATATTCTAAAATTATCATAGAGCAGAAGCAACAAAACACATGCCCCAATCATCTTATTTTCATTTAACACAGAGTATACTGTATATAACCTCCTTGTTGTTTAATATAATGTATTCTTTAGTCTTATGTTGTAGTATAACGTTTAGTGTTTAATAGCATACATTAGCTGTACATTTTAATTCATAGTATCTGCAGACATGATTTATCTTAATATGTGCAGTATATCAATGCCATTACGAATCAATGGTAAAGATATGAAATAAAATAAAATGTTTGGAGTTTCAAGTTAAAATATGCATAAATCCAACCAATCCTATGTAACCTAACCTAAGCTTGGAATAATAGTATTTTGTATTATCAAAAGTCATCTGGATTTACTCATATTCTGTAGGTTTTTCATGTGGTGACAGCCTTCTGTTTCCTATCAGACAGAATGATATCACAAGTCGACAGAAGCCACCCAGAAAATAGGTGAAAAGTCTTTAGTGGCTGTTATAACAATAAAAGCTTGATTTCAAACACTCGCAGACACTTCTAAAGTCATACAGCATTCAATAATCTCACAATGCCTTACAAATTGGAGAAATATCTGGCTTTCCTCATAATCAATTAGTGAATTGATTTTTTTAAACCAATTTAGTTTCAAAGTAATACATGGTGACATCACTAAAACATTAATTTTATTACCTATAACAATTCCAGCAGAAAGTTATATTTTAGTTATAGGTGGAGCCAGGTAGGCCGAGCCAGCAGTTTACTTATTTGTATGTCTTGGACAGGGATGAGATTTAGGTTTGGATTGAAAGTGGGTTTGAGGTGAACCCAGCCTCTTTACCCAATTAAATGACCACTTCACTTGTATGAATCCCAAAAATCTAGGATCCCTGGCGCTGCATTTACATAACTGCAACATCTGTCAGTTAGCGACAGTAGTTTAGTTGTCATCGGGTCATCATGATTGAGGAAGATTTACATTATTGAGGTCTGTGATTTATGATGGATTTACATCACTGGACATCATGATTGATATGAATTTACATCGGAGGCATTAGTAACATTTTTTACTGTCTTTGTTTTTGGAATGTTATTAAAATACTTTTTCACTGTGTTGTTGTATTTATGTATATTTAGCTTTTTAAGCAGCCCCCTTGCGTCTCAGCTAAAACCTGATAAAACAGTTAAGGGTTGTAGTTAAAAGAAGTTTGTACTATAGGGTTGTAGAAACATTGTGTGGAAGGACACTAAAAATGAATGTAATATATAAAATAGTCTGATGGTTAATATTGCTACTACAATTCTGGAAACTCAATGTTAAAACTTCACTCTCTGCACTGCTGACCCCCTTCCCTGACAATTAATATTCATTGTTCCCTAGTATTGCACTGACTATGCTGACAGCTACCTAAGCCTGGACACTGGGGCCTGAGTCTGGAGGCCCAGTGGTCAGCCACTCATGTTGGAGTTGAACATGGACAAGAACCTTGAAAGTACTGCTTGCCAGAAGTTCTCCACACAGATTGCCGGTACGGCTTAAAGGTCCAAGTCTGTGATGGCAGCAGTACTATGCTCTATTTCTAAGAAAAAGGAGTCTACCTCATCCTGGATGTACCTGACCCTCTCCCTCTCTCCCTGGAGTTCGGCATTAAAAGAGATTCTGCTTGATCTACTGTCTGAACTTCACTTTGTGGGTAGCCACTGGAGGTGGTAAGTGCTTTTGGGGCAGCCATGTGCTTAGTAATCCCTAGACAGGCTATGGAAGAACCATTCATCCAGCGGCTCCTTCGGGAGTGAGCGCTACATTACTTATTATCCAAAATGTTATTTATTTTTCACAGTATAATCATCTATTTAATCATTAATTTTAATTGTTCATGTCATTCCACGTGTGATTGGGGTGGATTTTATGCGTTATATGCATATTTCTTTAGTGACCCAGGTCATACCAGCTTAACGGCTCAGTTTGAGATCCTTTTTCAGCTGGATACATTTTGCCATGTACTACCACTATACAGTACTGCTGTAGAAAACTGCTATATGTCCATTCAGTCAAATACACAGTCAATCAGCTTGTGTTGGAAACTTTATACAGTACTGATTCTGAAAACTGCTATATTTACAGTTAGTCATACACACACACAGACAGGAGACTTAGAGAAGAAAGGGAGATCACACAGTATTTGCAAGGAGAGATAGTTGCTGCCATACTATAGAGTTCTGCTGAAAAACTCAATACCCAGTGCTGTGTAGTGCCACATTACAAGGAATTGCAGTGTGGTGGGCTATATATTGTGTAAACCCCCCCCCATTATGTTCACAGTGCATAGACTTTTCTATGACTTTTTGTGTTTTTTACGTTTTTATATTACTGCTTTACTTTCAGCTAGGTTAAAAAAATGAATTGAGGTTTAGTGTTGGGTTGAAGTGTTCTGTTTTTATTTTTTGAGGAATATTTTTTTAAAATATAATTTTGCTAGTAGTGTCCTGATTTAGGTGAAGCACATCAATGAATACCTGTTTGGTACAGTTTAGTGCACCAAATTACCACATTGTTAAGTGCATCAAAGCACCAAATCCTCAATCTCTCTATTGCCATATCTGTTAATAAGGTTAGTAATTCTCCTGTATTCTTAATGTCAGGGAGAGGTTTTACACGCACAGCTGGAAGGGGATGAGCAGGTTGTGCATCTGCAATTGAAAAAATGTGCAGAAACCATATAAATTACTCTTCGAAGAAAGAAGTGGGCCCCATGGATTGTTGTGTGTCCAGGCTGGACTACTGGCTGTAGTTTGCACAGCACATTCTTATCTCGAGCTTTATTCTGTGAAATAAATACAATTTAATGTTGATTTTTTTTATTGAAAGCTGGCTGATGCCTCTTCTTTTTAAAATGCAGCCCAGTAAGTGCCTAAATACTGTGCATGGAATCAGCATGATATTTTGCTAGCTTTTTTTCTGTGAAAGAATTACACTATAATGTTGGCTTTGTGATTAAAAGATGCCTGGAGTATTTCCATTTCAAATGTGGCCTTGTAAAAGTGCTGAAATACTGTGAATAGTCAAAACAATATTTCTGTTTGTTTTTTTAAAGAAAATAATTTTCTGTTTAGTACCCCTGACGAAGTCACGCAACATAATCTGAAACGCAATGTATGTGGAGTGGAACCTAGAGTGTGCCGATTGTGTCTGAATGAAAGAAAGGCCATCTATTTGAGACCGCAGTCTTTGATTTTGATGTTTTATGTAAGTATATTTTTAATAAATGCGCTCTTTTACACCAATTGCACTACAGAACACTTATTTTTATTCTTAATATGCATCTGGAACCTGAGGAATAGATACACATTGACCCTAAAAGCTCTGCCATAACCGTACGTGTAGACACAATACAGTGGGTCATTACCAAGGAGGAGGAGGTGTTCCCTTGTATTCCAGCTTTGCAGCTGCCCGGGTCCTTCCCGCCCGACTATATTTATCAAATGAAAGGGGATTGGCATTGTTTGACCTTGTTCCAAGGTCTGTATTTAAGGTGAGCAGCACTCCTCTGGGTGATCGGTAATTGCCAACGTTGACAGGAACTTCTCACACTGAAGCTGTCTATGCACAATGGAACTTTACTCATTTTTGGGACACTAATATATTACACATTTTCTTTGCACATATGAATTTTGTGCACTTTATTGAGAAAGATTTAATGTATTGATGTGAATATACTGTATGTAATTTATAATTGGATCACACTTATTTTTGTGTGACACACACTAAACAGAACATTATTTTCGTACACATTGTTTAGAGAAATATAGCGCAGCATATTTTTTATATTTTTCAGTGTATTGCTTCATTGTTGGATTAGTGCTCGCTGCTTATTCACATTTATTTAAGTTTTAACCTAAGCAATAGGATGCATGAAAACAGTTATTCGACAAACACCATCAAGGAAGCATCTCCAAGTTACTTAGAGCTACCCCGAGCATAACAGATAAATTCCCATGCAGAGATTCCAATAATGTGTGTTTTATTACCCAATTTAACCACAGCTACAAAGCCATAGATCATAGTATATGAAAAAACTGGCATCTCCTACTATGAGACCCCAAATTAGGATTTTTTCTGCCAAGATCAAACCAAGATCATTTTCAAAAAGGCACGAAATATCCAAAACATCATAGACCCCAGTAAGCTCAATAAGTTCAGTTCGCAAAAAGACAAAAGCTTGCTTTTGGATAGTAGAAAAGGTATCTACCAATGCAGAAAGCCTAAGTGTTTAACCTGTCAATTCATCAAACATGGCCAGACTTTTTTCAAGGACAATTCCAAAAGTTTTTATTTCATTAACCAATTTATCACTTGTTCGCATGATCATGTCGTGTATTGAATAAGTTGTCCATGCGGGTTGCCATATGTAGGGTGCACCACCCAGCTGCTACGTACATAGGAGATTCATTGAAAAAGGTTCTCTGGACTACAGTGTACCACACTATTTTACCTTAAAACACAGTAAGAGCGCAGAAGATCTATAAGTCTTTGCCATTGAATATATTTGCAATAGTCACCTTCAATAGTCCATTCATGTCTTAATGAGGAACTGGACTTTCACACTATAGTTTGGCACATGTCTGTTTTAGCCTTTTCCTCCTCTGGTCTTTTAAGTTATCACATTTTCTATCTGTTTTATCCAGTTAATCTCTTTTTAGTGCAGTTAATCTTTCACATCCAGTCAATCTCTTTGCATGGCTCAATGGTTGCCTACTTACTTTTACAATATTCATACAGGGGTTCCCACCACTGTTCCCATATTACTTATTTATTTAATCATTTTTATTAATTTAATCTCTTCTATCCAGTTTATCCCTTTATCTAGCTAATCATCCTCTTCAGCAATCAATCACCTTATTCTGTTTTATTACAACACTCTTTTCTTCTACCTAAAATAAACTTCTTTTCCCTCTAGCCATTATGTTTATATGTCATTTTATAATTGTATCACCTCTGATTTAATTACCCAATTACTACATTTAATAACTCCACACACGGCTAGTACATTATATACATAACACGCAGAGTTCCCTGGTTGTCAGCACTGCAGCCGACACATCCCCGCTCTCTTTCAACAATCCCGTATGACATCTAGATCTCACATTTATTAACCCCCCTTTTAGTTTTTATTTAATTACCCATTTCATAACATTCTTATTTCATACCATCTTTATATATTTACAAATTTACATTGGTACTTTGGCACTTGCTACATCCCCGTTTACATCCCCATTGACCCTGTCGTCCCCGGACAAAAAAGGAACAAGCGCACTACCAAAGGTACAAATTAGGATGGAAAAAGTAACCTTACAACAGGGCTGTGAAAACAGTGTGCGAGCTGTTAGAAACAGGGAGAGGAACCCTGTGTTGGCAAAAAAAAAAAGGACATATGCACATATGCACATATGTCCTCAGCCGTCCACACCACTGGGCTTCACCTGTCCAGAACTGTCTAAGTGTTCCATCGGACCATCTCCAAGGCTCCCCAGGACACCTTCAAAGTGAGTCACTTTGCATTCTGGTCATCTTAAGTGTGAGACAGTATTGTTACACTTTATTATTGTTTAATTGTACTCAAACAGTAGTAGCGCTCTTAACACACACTAACCCTGTCATCCCCGCTGTTCTTAGTGAGAATCCATTCATGCCCCTCCCTTCAATACTTTAAAATTTGGCACTCCCGTCAATAGTTCCTTCCTCAACTTGGTAAAGAGGCAGTTACCTCGAAACACATTGCCAACAACTGCCCGTTCATTCATTCACAAATAGCCTTCATCTAACATTAGCTCCCACAGCACTGATTGGATTCCCACATACATCTATAGACATGTTATCTTTACAAACCCAGAATCCCAGAGGAGATAAGTAGTTTTGTGGATATCCACGCATTTCTTGCCCTGGACTTTAGTCTGGAGGGGATAATCAGCTCTGACAATGGATGGCGGAACCAGATCGGCAACCGTATGTTTTTATCTGACAGCTACCGCAACAAGTATACCGCGGTACGTTCAACCTTTTGTTGTTGTTAATAAAGTGATAAATTTGTTATAACACGATCAGATGCCTGGTCGCTCTCTCGCTTTTTATCCCCTTGTCAGCAGCCAACTACTTTCTATATATGAGTATATGAGTGTGTGCCATAGAAGTAACTTTGTTACAGTCTGATATGGAGATTTAGAAACACACTATCCAGGATTTTCCTTTGATACACTGAGATCCATCCTTTTGTGAGTGTAACATTGTTTTTAATACATTACCATATCTTGTTTCTCAGTTAATGCGCTAGGAGGTGGCACTCTTTTTCTTTTTCCAAAAAATAAAGCCACCTACTTTTGCATGCTGAACCTTTACCTTTCAAATCAGGCCTAGCAGATCTTGTTTTTAATAACAGAGATTTACTAGATGTCATGACAGCTATGTCAAAAAGGGTATGAAAAAAGAGATGCACTGGAGCACACCACTGTTACACAGAAGTGTGTGGTAATGTGCCACACACAATGGACAGCTTTGCTTGTTTCAGCAGCAAGTATGAAGTGAAGACCACCTTGTGGGAGCTTGGCCAGTCTGTTTACATTAGGTGTCCCCCTTTACTTATGCTTACACTGAAGTGAGTCCAGCCACTATCAGGAAACATGGCAAAGAGCTTCTTTGGCATACATTCTTAGAGTGTGGCACTGTATGGCATAGATCTCTGCATGATTTTCCTCTTGTATTGGGTCCCCCTTGAAGCCTATCCAAAAGAAAAACTCCTTCTCACTATCAGCACTCCAACACTCCTCCTCCTCCTCCTACTCCTGCTGCCTCTGCCTCCCAGAGAGGGAGGCATTAGGAAAAGTCTTCCACTTCCTCCTGGTGCTGTGCCTCCATTGCCTGGTCTGTTATACCACACAGTGTGTGCTCCAGCCGGAACACCAGGAGGTTTGTGTTTCTGCTGCAGATCACCATTCTGGTTGCCTCTTCAGATGGTGATAAGATGTTTATGCGGTGAAAAAATCCCCCCGTTCCACAGAGCCCGTCTTCATACCGTACTCACTGATAGCTGCTGCAGCATGGTCGAGTTCCAATGCATGGCTGTATGGCATATCAGGTGGCAAAAGTAGCAATGGTTACATTTATCTACTAATTCCCTCCGGCATAATCGAGAATTGTTACATTGTATCTCTTGTTTCTAAAATGTATTTATTTCCTACGATCATCAGCTCCATCTAGTGGCTATATATTAGCATTTTCACAATTTACTGCTGCTCATAATATTTGATGAACATTCAACCAGAAGATAAACAGAACATTTACAGGGTTATTCACAAAAGGGTGAAGAGTTTGGAGAAGGCAGGAGAAGTGAACAATCTAGGACAACATAGCTGATTTGGAAAAATTCTCTAATTCAGCTTACTTTCCAGTTTAGCTGTGTTGTCCTAGATTGTTCACTTCGCCTGCCTTCTCCAAACTCTTCACCCTTTTGTGAATAACCCCCTTAATATTGCCCCATTAACAGCTGGTTAATTCACACAGAACCAATTTACATACAATTTTGCTGAAGAAAAAGGTATGCACATTTCTTTAATAAAGATAACTTGTAGTTGGGGTTTCTCAAATGTTAATGCAAAGGTGGAAATACACTTTAAGTTGCACTTTTTGGACTTTGTGATGGCTTCCATTCCTACTGAAGTGGTCCACAATTCCCAAACTCTTGTGTTTGATTTCTCCCAATAGCAAATACATTTCTTCAAATTGAGAAAGAAAATGAAAGTTGAAACAATGACTTTGCAGATGCCTCTGCTTACCCTGGTGTCCTAGGCTATGCTTCATATGTAATTTATGATAAACATGAGTCTGACTCTTTTCAAGCATTTAGTAATTCATTCTAATGTGTTCACTTTTCTGGGTGGCCAGACTGTTATAGAAAATCTATCATTAGGGAGATTCCAGTTGCACTGTAGGTAGAATTATGCAGAAATTGCCTGTTATTCCTCATAGTGATACATTACGGTGAAATATGCCATATACTTGCTGTACTATCTCATGCTAGCTATGTGCAACTGATAGTGAACGCTGACAACCTGATCCTGGGACTGAAAAATTAAAGCGTTGGTGCTAAACCTGACCAATTTGTGAGTGTGGAGACTTAAACATTATTCAAAGCAATAGATATTTTTAACATTTGTCTCTTTTATGAATAACATACGGAATAAATCAAGCAAGACACTTATTTAAGTCCACACTTTTCAAGTAAAATGTTATTTATTTAGTAAGTTAAAGCATAAAATGATTGTTGCTCTATCACTATGGGGGTTATTCATTAAGCTGCCAAAGGCAGCCGAGTGAATAACCGAGCCGAAGTAAAGTGAGCTGAATGCAGCTCGGCTATTCCAAGGTAGTGAGCAGAATTTTAAAAAATTCAAATTAAAAATATAATTAAAAAAATAAAAATAAAAAAGTAAAAAAATGATTAAAAAAAGTAAGAGAAATATTTTTAAAAAACCAGCGTGGGGTCCCTTTAGGTCTGGTAGGAATGTTAGAAGGAATTTTATCATTATTTTTTTTTTCTTTTGTTTATGCTTTATGGTATTTGGCTATTCACTCACTACTGTTCAGCCCCTATGAGAACGGCTGGGGTGAAGTGCCAGAGGTTCAGCTCAGCTGATCCAGATGTTGGATCGGCTTAGTCGAACAGCTTCTTCACTTAGGCTCAGCCGAAGCCAGCCGATGTATGGTTGATTTTAGCCGATGTACGGCTAAAATCAACTGTACAGGGCCAAAGTGAATAGTCGCACAGTTAATGTTCAACCTCTCTTGGCCTCTCACAGTCAAGATGAAAAGTCAGACTTAATATAACTTAAGCTAAATAATGGGGGGAAAAAAAAGTCACACACTCTAATATTTTGTTGGATCAAATTTAGCTTTGATTACAGCACACCATTGTTTCAATAAGCTTACGCAATAACACAAGTTTTATTTACATCCAGAGTTGCATTCATTTTTCACCAAGATCTTGTAGTGATGATGCAAGAGTCAGACGGTGTAAAGCCTTCTCCATTACATCCTAAAGATTCTCAATGGTCTGGATGTGGCCAATCCATGTGTGAAATTGTTGTCTTATGCTCCTTGAACAACTCTTTCACAATTTGAGCCCGATAAATCCTGGCATTGCTATCTTGGAATGCAGTTGTGCCATCAGTGAAGAAAAAAATCCAGTGATGGAAAAACCTGGTCACTTCAGGTAGGCAATTGACCTCATTTGTTGCCAGCTGAAACATATTAATGTAAAGTAATTATCCAATAGAAGGCTTTTACCTATTTGCTTAGTTAAATCCTGGTGTTGGTTTGATATTTGTATCAAGTCCTTTGAAGTGAATTGTGAGTAATGATTTTATCACTGGCTGCACCTAGTGTCAGCCCCTGTGTGGGAGCTGCTTTGTGAAGTGTAGCAATGTATATGGATACATAGTAGAACTGACTGTCGGTGAGGGACTGACATTGTATCCAATTTGATGTTTACATAGGATCTTAGGGAGAGCGCTGTCAGAATTATATATTAGCTCTAACAAGCGGAACAAATGCAAACTGTTTACATTAGTAGCTGAATACCTGTGGGCGTGCCAATCTAGGCTGTGGTGATAAAACGGATGTGCTCATTTGATTAAATCCAGGAAAAAGAAAAAAGGACTTTCTGCATATGGACTTAATTGAGTCATTTTTTTACATACCATCAAGTCATAGGAAGTTGCAATTTGAGTTAATATACACAATCTGCTCGAGAGACCACATAGCCCACCCGTAGAGACCGTATAACCCACCTAAGAATTCGCACAGCCCACCTGAGAGCCTGCATAGCCCACCTGAGAGCCGTATAGCCCACCTGAGAGTCCACACAGCCACCTGAGAGTGTGTATAGCCACCTGAGAGTGCGCATAGCCTAGCTGAGAGCACACATAGCCACCTGAGATCCCACATAGCCCACCTGAGCATGCGCACAGCCCACCTGAGAGCCCACATAGCACACCTGAGAATGCGCACAGCCCACCTGAGAGCCTACACTGCCCACCTGAGAGGCCGCATAGCCCACCTGAGAGTGTGCATAGCCCACCTGAGAGTCTGCATAGCTTACCTGAGAGCCTGCACAGCCAATCTGAGAGCCTGCAAATCCTCCTGAGAGCCTGCACAGCCCACGTGAGAGTCCACACAGCCCACCTAAGAGCCTGCACAGCCCACCTGAGAGCCCACACAGCCCACGTAAGAGTCCACACAGCCAACCTGAGAACTGACAGGCCACCTGAGAGCCTGGAGACATCAGGGCACCACCCAGAAACAACACAGAGAATGTAGCTTCATATTATTTTGTATTGCTCTATAATGTATTGCTGGGAACTGTAGTCCTCTATAGCCGGTCTCCTTACTCCCTCCCCTGGCTGTCTCTTCTTGCTCTTTCTCCTGACTGCTTCCTCTCGCTCTTTCCTCTATATTCTCAAAAAAATATTTTCCATGCGCTGTGCTAAAGAGTTCTCAGGTTTAACTTGAAGAAAAGGTGGCAACCCTATGTCCAGGCAGTATGAATCTTTAAAGATTGCACAGTTTTATCAGTTTAAAAACAAATATACAGATTGTTTCAGTCAATTTGACACTTTTTCTCTTTATAGATTTATAGAGATAAGTTAGTTTGCTCTCTGTTGATCCAGACATAGCCTGACACAATATGCCACTCATAATGAGAAACTTTGTAGTCAACCACCATCTTACGAACAGCACATGTGCATAATAGGGTCTGATTGTGTAAAAATAGTTTTCCTTATGTGTGACCAGCTGCACGTTCTTGAAGTGCAGTATACCATGTAAAATCACTGCCATCTACAGATTGCTGTTTAAAACTACACGTGTCATTTTCTGATGAAGTACTCTAATGAAATTTCTATACAAGACTTAGCATGTAACCAAGTGTAAAATATATGTGTAAAATACATTTGAAATAAAATGTTATATTTTAATAAAGGTTTATTATTTTTAAGTTCCTGAATTGTTTGCATTTTTATAAGTCCTGTCAGATTGGTACTTTCACTATCCAGCTTTCCACTTTTTATTTTTGCAACATGTGAGCCATTGGAAGATTCGGAAGATTCCAGTCCTTAACACCTGATCATTAATTCTCAGGTCCGGATAGCATAAAAACGTATTGTATGTGGGATTCAACAATGTTTAAGGGATATCCCTTTATAAAGATATACCCTTATTTGTAGTGGGTCTCTTGGAAATAGTACACTGCAATTTTTATTTCCTGATAAAAACCTGTCTGGTATCTCCCTTTGAAACTGCACCTTCCTAAAGCTGCTTACATAGTGGACATCAAGTCGGTGCAAATTTTGGAGCCTGCCTAGTCTTTCCCTCTGAAACTGCAGCTTATTAAAAAGTTGCTTATATAATGTGCATCAAGTCTGTACAATTTTTCAGGCTATTTTCTGTGAAATATTGATTTCTTGATTAAAACCTGCCTAGTGTCTCCCTCTGAAGCAGTGGCCTATTAATTGCACTTACCTACTATGCATTGAATCTACACAATATTTCTCAGTCTGAAACTGCAGCCTATTATAGCTGCTTACACTGTATTGAGTATGCAATGAATCTTTGTGTGATATTTCTCTAATCTTTAATTTTTGATTAAAGTGACACTAAACTCAGGAGTTAAATATTAAAAATGAGTTCAGGTACATTAACTATTAACAAAAATGTATCTTATTTGTGTATCACTCTGCGGTAGATCCTCAAATCATCTCTGAATTGTTGCAGACTTCCTTCTGGAGGTTGTCTACTTTTGTTCCCTATGGTCCCTGGTGTGTGTTGTAAAGTAGCCACTGCTCCAAGCTCACTCCCATGATGGACTACATTCTCACATTTAGTTTACTCATTTGTTTTGAGATTGTTGTCCACCATGGAGTGAGCCTGTGCAAATTAACCTGCATTTGTTCATAAATTATAGACATTTTTTGAACAATGCATTCAGCTAATGCTGTTGTGCAAATGAGGAAAAAAAAGAATGCTCTTAAAGGTATTTTCCCTTCTTCTCAAACATTTTTAGGCTATTGTTGTAGTCTATTTTCTCTTCTGGTCAAATGTTCTTAGGCAATTGTTTTAGGCTATTTTGTCTTATGGTCAGATATTCTTAGGCTATTATTTTAGTTATACATCCCAACTATCTGAGATGGCGATTTCACACTCATTTGATAGTTTGCCACTGTATATAATTGTCTCACATTGGTGTCACTGTGTTTGCCTGATGAATGGACCCTGTTCAGTTCCTGGGAAGACTGCACACAGCTCTGTATAATTGCTGTATAAGCATGGATTGATGTGATCTGTAAATATGTTTTTTAAGTCATTCACGGGGTTGCAGATACATATTGCTAACACATACAGTACAGATGCAGGTAGCACTAAATCAACTGTGGCTCTACCACTAACTCGAAGGGGCTGAAGAGATACAATCTGATCCACAGGGGCACAAATGTACCCCCCCCCCCTTTGGGTGGGCCAACAGAGAGTTTTTTTCAGGTACAATGGCAACCGGGAATTGCCCATCCGTGTCTTGGAATATTAGGTAATGTTACATTCGCCCTGTGAAACACAACTTAAATATCAGAAAATAATATTCCACTTTTATAAAAGCATATCAAGGGGAATAATTGTGACTTTTGTAAGACTTTTTGACATTCACACTTTTGTACATTTTTTTTTTTAAATAGAGCAATGCATTTCGTGATAATTCCTAGTATTAGCCACGAGATGGAGCTAGAACACAAGTCTTTTATAGTCCTGCAGAATAGTCTTTATTATGTTAAATACTGACAAAGACATGCAATATTTTTCATGTTTTTGTTAAAGGTAGATAACAGCTAGTGTGGTAGGATCCAAATGCATTTCCAACAAATGTAAAAACAACGTTTATCAGAAATTTTAGGTTCGGAATTTAGTAGCTACACGACTGCGGCTTATACCAAGATGATTTTGCAGAACCATATCTGATTCCATTTCTAAATAGAAGGCCTCTATTAATGTCAAAAAGTATTTTTTTAAATGCAGCAGAGAGAAGGTATTTTCATGTTGGTTCAAGGGTAGCATTGAAAATACACAAACCTTTTAAATAACATGTTTGGGAATGTATCAAAGCTGTATGTCATATACAGTATGAACAGTATGATTTTAACAGTCTCAGAGAAAGCATACACTGGCAGTGGATATTTGGCTGTGGAATTGATTTTTTTCTTTTACAGTTAGCTTGGCTTACATACAGTAGCAGCACCCCACTCTGAATAATTCTAAGTTTGGGGAAAAAAAGGCTTTTTTAAGGTAGCTTTACCATCAAAATAGGCATGCTTTAACTAGCAGATACAAATTTGCTAGTCATTTGCTGTAGCTGTCCTTGTTTTCTTTGATGCAGACTGTCCTATTGCTTAAATTTTTATATACAATATTTGGCAGCAGCAGAACATTGGTAATGAGAGTGAGAAAAAGAGCACAGGAAAGAGTTTTACTACAAGAATTAAGAAGCCTCAAATGACACAGCAGGGTAAAATCATCCTGCAGAAGGACAAGGCTAGGCTGGGCCCAAATTTAATAGAGACAAAGAGCACAGGCTGGGACTTTACTACAAGAATTAAGATACTGCAGGGAATGTGAGTTGGCTTAGACACGTGGGGGTGATTTACTAACCTAAACACACGCACGCACCAGGTGCGTGTTATTTTCACACAGCAAAACGTATTTATCAACCAAAAAGTCTCTAAAAGCATATTTCCACCAATGCCATATATGGAAAAATCATGCACATGATGCATATATAATGCTGCTTCACAGTTTAGACAAAAATGGTTAGCTCATGCATTTACATTCCTGCATTCATCAACGCAAACAACACAACATAGAGCTAATTTACACAACATCATCTTGCAATTTATGCTTGGCTTTGCACAACACACCTGCTGGGTGTGTACACACTACAAAGGTGTTTAGATTCCACCCATAGATCATGCTGGGAGGGAACACACTACAGAGGTGTATACATGTTCGTGGTGTGTTTATAAGGTTAGTAAATCAACCCCATACTGTTCTTACTCTTAGCTTCTTCCTTTAGAATTCACACGTAGCTCACCAAGATCTTTCAAAAACTGAAATATCAATTTTCAATGCTCTGATCATTTAGTAGTTATATGGTCTATATTATCCCTATAGTTAGAAAACGAACAGTAAAGTAGTGGATCAGACCACATAGGGTGTCTGCCTCTACCTTGCCAGGGCCTCTCCATTGCTTTGCTCAATTCCTCCATCATCCCCTAGCTCAACAAAAAATGTAAAACTTCCCCAAAATCCCACAATTTAATACTTATTTCCTCTTCCAGCTCCTGGAAAGACCAAGAACTGCCACATGGGGTAATGTCTAGCCCTATGCAATTACTGACTTTTTAAAGTTGGTATTTGCAATTAATTTTTCGGGGCCTGAAAAAAAGGTTCGAGGAGGCACCGGCAAGGCTGGAGCAGACACCTTATAATGCCTACCGTACAACAGTGCTGTTACTTTGTTGGCCAGAGGGATGTTTCAGAGTAACTTTAAAGATATTTTGCTCAGAAAACAAAAGATAAGATTGGGGTGAATCAAGGACTTCAGCTGAAAGATTAGTTATGGGAGAAACAAGAACTCGGTGAATGTATATCACATTTCTCATTAAAATGTAGGAATGACTGTTAATATGCCATGTTTTGCAATACATGTACAGATCACATCACCCAAAGCCATGAATAAAAATAAATTTTAAGCAGAATTTACTTACAGTTGGCACATCTGTAGTGTAGGCTCACAGAGTTAGCAACATTCGTTTGAGAACTGCACTAAGTCACTATTAATGAGCTTTGCTTTATTTCCATTGGAAGTTTTTCAAAAAAAGCCACACAAGAGCTTATAAAACCGCTGACAACGTCTTTAAATCTAAATTTAGGATTTGTCTCTGTGCAAACTATTAAATCATTTAGTGATTAAGAAAGCCCAGCTATTATTTTATTTGCATAAACTAATGTCTTAATGGTGTTAATGCTCTATGGTACTAAATGGGACAAGCAAAAAGGCATTTGGCAGCAATCCAAAATAATCAAATTGTTAAAATCGAATACAGAAATTATATATGAACACATAGCACTTGACTGTAATTAGGAAAAATAATCATAATTCAAAAGACAATACACTGCAATGTTCTTTTGTCTATACTGTTTAAGGCAATTTAGGACAGGTAACTCTAGTTATTTACAGAGAACATTGGCAGAGTAGCTGTGGCAAATAGAGTAAATAAGCAGTAGTCAGAAGACAGGCCTTGGACAGGGCAGGCAGCAAAAGAGTGGTATTTAACACCTTAAGGACAAAGGCCTTTTTTTCATATATTTATGCACTCCTATATGCATCATATCTCTGCACTATAGAGCACGGGTGAGGGCCCTGACACACAAGGACAGTGATTGGAGAAAAAACCCAGGAGAAACCTCTGCAGGAGAAACCACCGCACCGTAGTTTCAACAGAGGGACAGTTGCACCAAAGATCACCATAAAGCTGGTTGACCTACAACTAACGGTACTTCTGACAGATGATAATGTGTATGATAATTGTCAGTCACTCTGTTACATGAATCTAGAGCAGGAAAGTTCCTAACGGGTCTATGGCAGATGTTACTCCTGTTGTATTCTCATGCTTTGATTCACATATTCTGAAGATTTGTCTGTGAAATGTTCATCCTTTAAAACCTACCTGTTTTTCCATACTGACCAGTTAAACCCGGGGTAGGCAACCTTGACATTCCAGCTGCGGTGAAACTACAAATCACTTAATGCCTCTGCCTTTGGGAATCATGACTGTGGCTGTCAAAGTCTTTGCAGTGCCTCATGGGAATTGTAGCTCAACAACAGCTGGAGTGCCAAGGTTGCTTGCCTATGAGTTATATTATAAGCTCCCTGTTATTATTAACATTGTACCATCAAATACAGATAGAAGGTGAAAGAGAGCAAGACATTATGTAAGTTAAAAAGAACTAGTTAGCTTAAACTAAGGGCTACCCAACAGTAAATAAGAACAACTTTTATTAATTTATTGATATATATATATATATATATATTACATATGCAGGATTAATTGAGCTCAGATTATGTGCAGATTAAAGGGCAAGCCTTTGCACATATTCACTACATGCAATACATTGGAACAATACAATGGAACAATACTCCCACCAAATTCACCACCAGAGTGTGTGTGTGTGTGACAGAAGCTTAAAAATTTATTTTTTTGGTAGTACCTGAGACACCCAAGATATTAAATTTGTTAAAATACTGGTCAAGTTAGACAAACAGAGATTTATAGTTCTCTGAGACACTCCTATATGTGAAGGGCTTCATTTTAAGAGCTCAGAAGTAAAGTGTCCATATTTGTAAATGTTAGTAACATACATGCTGCTAACTTTTACTAAAACCAAGTATCATTTTTAAGTTAGTTAATACATCTACAAGAGTGCAAATAGCAGATTGTGAAACAGAAAAAGTGATGTCAATGAATGAGAAAGGTTGCCATATGCTGTATAGAATATATTAAAGCACACACCCTGTAAGCTAATATGAGTTATGTATGCTCCCTTCACCTCCTGGACCTTTGCACCTTGTGCACCTGCTGTGGTTATGGCCTATGTAAAAGTTGTGTTAACTAATCCATACTTTTACACATTAGACAGTATACTGTATATACTCACACATTTTATTATTTTGGTTTTCTTGGTGTGTACCGTATATACTCGAGTATAAGCCGTCCCGAATATAAGCCGAGGTACCTAATTTTACAAAAAAAAATGGGAAAAAGTATTGACTTGGCCCAACTCATGGCATATTTCAGTCAAGCTGGTGGGACTTGATAGGAGTCATTTTTTCATCACTCTTGCTATCATCTTATTGTTCTTTTTCTTTGTAATGAGGGAACCTCCTCTCTAGAGACCCTTATGTTGTTTGTGAAGAAAAAAAGAAATGGACAGTAGAAATCCTCTTGAGCATGAAGCTGTTCCAGTCACTGCATTCTGGTGAAGGTCAACATCATCATGTCAACCGAGTTTTAGACATAACAACTGACAAAAGTAGGAAAAGGTGGTTTCATCCAGGTTTAATTTAGGTGATAATGATGTCATTAAATGGTTTCAAACTAAGATAATATCAGGTAGCACTTAGTGTTAATATGTAACCATATGAATAAATATATATGGATTATTGAGTCATGAGAGCACAAATATAGAAAATGTTGTTTAAAAAGTCATTTATATCTAAAAATAAAAACAAATACAATAAATTAAATAAAAAAAACAAAAAGTATTTCTATTTTATTTATATCTGATACATAACACTTGCAAACAGCAATTGGAGTGCTTAAGGTTACTTTCCATCATTTCTACACTGTAGTTTAATACTATGACTTGGTATCCTGCTATTCAGGACTATTTAAATGTCATACATACACAGGTGAATTAATCACAAGAGACGTAAAACAGAATGTCACCAGCACATCAAACAATGTGGTCAAGTGTTCATCCTTTATTGATGCATATTGTCACATTGAAGCAATGCTTTGGGCCATGCAGGGTCCCCTTTATCAGGCACAGTGTGACACAGATGCAGAAATACAGAAATATTCGTTACCTGTGTCACACTGTGCCTGATGAATGGGACCCTGCATGGCCCCGGAACATTGCTTCATTGTGACAATTTGCATCAATAAAGGACGAACACTTGACCACATTGTTTGATGTGCTGGTGACATTCAGTTTTACATTTGATGCCTGCGGTGCCATCCACTGTCACTACAGCACCCACCTTCAGGGATTCTTCGTTAAGGAGTGCGGCAGGATATCCTAAGGACTTAATCAAAAGAGAGACTACAACCTTGTTAGCTGATATTGACCCTTATGACTTTTTAGCTTAACTGAGAAAGTGAGCAGTGCTGTATAAGAAAACCGTATAGCTGTATAAGCTATAAGAATACCCAGAAAGCATCTACAAATTGAGAGTCATGGAAGCACCCTGTAATAAAGGTTTAGGTTTTATTCTATTAAAAAATGTAATAAAAAATCAGTTTATTAACTTGACCTAAAGCTATTGCAGTCTACCTAAATGCATAGAGTGACAGTATTCCTATGCAATGCTATTTTGTGACTTAGCCAAACAGTTCACAGGAGAAACCATAAAATCGAATAAAATATAGAGAGACCATTCGAAAAATAACATCAGCGTGATGGGATGGTACCATTGGCAGAGCTGAATTAGCAGTCCCTTGCACCCAGAGACAGCCCCAGCTTCACAAGGTAAAAACAACTAGAAATCTTTCCTGATGGGTGAAAGGAGGGGGGGGGGGAAGTGGGTGGAGTGGGTCTTCAACATTTTATTACTTGAGATTACACATTTTATTACTTGAGATTACAGCTATTCATTTTCTTACTATATAAAAGAAAGCCTTTAATAAACGCATACATGTACAAATTCCCCTGCTAGAACTGATTGGAGTACACTTCCTTATACCATCTCACTAATGAATAGTCTTGGGATGTATTATTTTGTTCTTAACCTGCATTCAAAAACTATGATTCATTTAATAGTCCTGTTGTGATAATGGGCATAAAATTAATCGTTTACGCAGTTATTGTAAATTCATTCTACAATTTTAAAAAAATCTGAAAGCACTTTATAAGCTTAAAGTATTAACTTGGAACAATGATTTATGTTTACTAATCACTTAACTGCGTAAGTGTAATATACAATAAATGTTCTAACCTAAGTCACTCTTGTGTAATAGTAATTATTGTAAGCTTCTTCCCATTAATACTTCCCACTAATACTTAGGGGCATATTTACAACAGTATAATAAATAATGGATTCTTGTTTAGCTTAACTTTGTCAATAATTTTCTGTATATCCACAGTCATATTTACACTAATATATATGCCTGAATTATAACTAGAAAGATTAAAAGCCACAATGACCAAAAACCAGACCAAAATCAAATAATTTACCTAGTGTGAGCTATTATTTTATTATCCTAATTTTATGCTAAGAAAGTGTTAGCACTATCCATGATGCTACAGGAATAATGAAGTTTATTTTATTTATTTTTTAACTTAAATATAAAAAAAATCCTCATCCCATCTGACATCAGCCTGGCAAAGCAAGTGCTGTAAATTGGTTGATTTCTCCAAAGCTGGAGGACTTGCTCTTTTTTTTAACTAACTTGTCCCTCATTGGGCATTGTTTACTATTGTAATCACATTTTTATGTTCTAATAAAAGAAGTAATTCATGATAACAACACTGAAATGAATCATGCAATCCTTCTGCAATCCAACAGTCTACGTGCTGAGATCTTTTGTTCCCTGACTTTAAACCTTTACAGGGCTTTTAGCTAGGAACATTTTTTTTATCATGAACCAATCCTAGAAGAGGGCTTGTCAAACCTTCTATACAGTGCAGAAAATTTGGTCTGTTTTTTTTTTTTAACTGGTGTCTGACTCTTTTTTAAATTTAGCTCTACATGGCAAACAAATCCCCTCAAAATAGCCCATTGCTCTTCAACATTGTGAGGACTATACAATTTATAGCCCCCAAGGATAACCTTAGGGCGTTAGGCACCGTGCATGAGAAAGCTTTACAGTGCCCCTCAGTGTTCACACCCCTCAGTAACCACACCCCTCAGTGGCCATACCCATTTCTCCAATACCCGCATCATTTAAAGCCTTCCATTTTGTTAAGCCCCACAGAAACAGATTTAAAAGTATGATAAAAATAAAACTTTAATTCAAAGGTATTAAACTTGTAAGCACAATATAAATATTCTTATTAAATAAAACAACAGTAGGCAAACAAATGGTAAACAATAAATGTCAAACTAAAATAGAGTCTATAAAAATAAAGTGTCAGGATTTAATGCAGACTCTTTTTTCAAGTAAGTGCATCTAGAAAAGTAAAAATAAAAAACATAACACAAAACCTGGACTACATGTTAAATAGTGCATACTGTTGACTAAAACAAAGTGCATGGTGCACACTGTTGCACGTGTGTAATATGTGTGTGTAATATGTGTGTGTGTGTGGGGGGGGGGGGGTTTGTTTGTGTTTTTTTTATATTTTTTTATTTTTATTTACTGTTGTGGGGGCTTTGGTAAAATATCAGGGGTCAGACCCCTGACATTTCCCTTTTGAGATAGAAAAAGAAATTGAGGACACAGAGGCCTCAATGTCTTTTTCTGCAGCCTAAGCACTGAATGAATGGAAAGCACTCAGTACAGAGGCTTCCCATTCATTCAGAGACTGGAGGTAGTAAATATTTACTATCAACCAGTTATGAATGGATAGAAGCCTCTGTACTGAGCTGCTTCTATCCATTCAGAAACTTATGAATGAACAGGAAGTGATGTAAAGCACTTTCCGTTCATTCTTAACTGGGGACACATAGTACTGACAATCTTCTACAATCTTCCCCCCGCTTGTCCATCCTGATAACAGCATTCCCTGCTCTGCACCCCGGAACTACCGTCGGTGCAGGCAGCGCGGCCGCCCCCGGGGTCCAAAGCGGTTGAGGGGCCCACTGAGGTCGGGTCCCCAACTTGTTCCACACTGTACAGAGGAACACTATAAGGGGGACTGAGCGGGTGCCCGTTGAAAACAGCAGCCATATCGGTGATCACTCTTCTCAGCGCTCTCTTCTCATTGAGAGGAGAGTGCTGAGAAGAGTGATCACCGCTCTTGATCACTGAAGCCGGCACACAGTAGTGACAGCTGTGCAGATTATTTTCCTCCTAAGCCACTGCAGCCACAGAGCGGCCGAGGGGAGAAGAATCTGTTTAGCTGTCACTACTATGTGCCTGCTTCAGTGATCGGTCTGTCGGCGGCCACCTGCAGCTTCCTCCTTCCACTTCAACTGCTATAGGAGGAGGACTGCAGCATCACCCTGGCTGGAGACTTCAGGAGAGGGTCCTGGGGAGAAGGCACATGGAGGCAGCTGAAGGCTTCATCATAGGAGATGCAAGAAATATGGCTGCACCCCCCACCACCTGGAGAGAAAGAGGGCCGAGCACCTGTAAGTTTTTATTCTTTCTGTGTCACACTCTGACCTCTGCACTGTGTATCACACCCTGACCTCTGCACTGTGCGTCACACCCTGACCTCTGCTCTGTGCGTCACGCCCTGATCTCTGCTCTATGCATCACGCCCTGACCTCTGCACTGTGCGTCACACCCTGACCTCTGCACTGTGCGTCACACCCTGACGTCTGCACTGTGCGTCACACCCTGACCTCTGCACTCTGTGTTACACTGCTGACTTCTGTACTCTGCGTTATACCCCTGCACTCTGCGTCACACCCTGACTTCTGTATAAGACATCAGGCCGGCATTCCAGGGTAGAGAGGCAGAACAGAGTATGTACCAAATTCATATACTATTATTCTGCATTGCTTTATAATGTATCACTGGGATTTGTAGTCTTCTATAGATGATGGCATTCTGCATTAGAGTATAAGCTCCTCTGTACAGAGACTGATGTGACTGGCTCAGTGTTCTCTGTACAGCACTGCGGTATATGTCAGAGCTATATAAATGTATAATAGTGTGTGACTATGGGGGGCATTAGAGTGTAAGCTCCTTTAGTGCAGAGACAGCTGGGGGAGTTGGGAAGCCAGTGCGATCTAGTTTCAGCACCCCCCCTTGGGGGCAAGAAAAAAATCTTGCACCAAAAATCTTGCAAAATCTTGTTAAGGTGTATGGGCACCTTAACAGGTACCTTTTAGTAAAAAGGAAAGGTATTGAAAAACAAAAAACAAAAGTGGGACTCTTCATGTAACATGACAAAAGTGCACATTCTTTCAAAAACATTATGCCAGGTCTACAGGTATCAAAGAGAAAATCATTATTAAAATGTCAGATAAAATTTAAATTGATTAGTTTATTTCTGGAGCTATAAAAGATGGCATTGAACAAACTAGGATAACGCTGTTCACATTATTTAATCAATGGTTTAAATTGATTTTTCAGTTATATTCAGTTTTTCTTTATCCCTGTCTCTTTTAAAGTGTAGGATTTTTTTATAGTTTAACTAAGTATATAGTGGGCAAATATATATACTATAAATATATGTATGTGTGTGTGTGCATATATATATATATATATTATAATTAATTTTTTAATGGGGCTTTTGCTCATATAAAACAATAGTTACAAGTGTAAAACCCATTTCAATTGGAAATAAAATTTAGTAATTATGCCATGCTTAAAATGTCAGTACATTTTAAATGTATGATTATATAATTATACGACAATTATACAAACGAACTCCTGCATCTTAGATATGCCATTCACAATCCTAACTACTGCGCTATTATTAAAGCAATGACTCCTAATCTTCATTTAGCATGAAGCATATTTTTTACACAAATGTGTGTTTCTGTTTTAAAAGCAAAACAATGCAGTGGAACATGTAGATGAACAATTTGGTTAATAGAGACAGTAACATGTGAGCAAAAAAATTTAAGTATTTTGATTAAGACATATGAGAAGCTGTATTTTCTATAGTGCAGTTGCACAAATTGCATATTAGTTCCAGGGCAGTAAAGCACCTGATTGGCATCTTGGTGATTAAGGTGAGTTACCTTAAGGTGCCCATACACCTTACGATTATCGGACGAAACTTTTCGTCCGATGATCGAATAGTTGTACGATTTTCGTACAGCAGCCCCATCCTGCCCCGATGATCGCAAGATTAATTTAGCTGTAATTAACGAAAAGCACCTGGACGAAATGCGGTAATTGATTTGCCGTATTTTCGTTAGCGCAAGCGCAGTGTAGATCGTATGACTTTTGACGGACGGAAACGCCAGCAACCTTACGACAATCGAACGATCTAGCAAAGTTTTCAAACATGCTTGAGTGTCAAAAGTCGTACGATTGTACAGTAATGTCGGTCGCACACTGCAATGCACACATACGATTATCGGACGAAAAGTCGATCGCATACGAAAATCGTCCAATAATCGTAAGGTGTGTGGGCACCTTAATACATTAGCATCAGACAACTTCTATCAATGGCCTCTCAAACAGCTTTTTAGTTTAGTGACATATTCCTTTCACATTATTTGCTTGGAAATATAGAGTGTGAAATCTAGTTTAAACTTACCCACCCTGAAAACAAAAAGACCATAATGAAGCCACAGAGCATACAGTATGTTTTAAAAAAGTGCAAAGTATTGTAAAGTGTTATATTAGTCTTTGCTTGCTTTATAGAGGGACATTGCTTTTGATTCATATTATCCAGATTATATAAAAAAGAGATATTATTTTTGATTGGAGATTGTGATTTTAAAAGAACATCTGGGCTGGTATTACCTGACATGTTTTTTTTAAAAGGAAAAAAACAATCAGCATAATTTACCACATTGAGTACTAGCCTATATACCCCTAAATATACATTACCAGGCCATTTTTCAGTGCTATGACAGTTTGACTGAGAATTACTTAGTCATGCAACAACTCTTCCCAAATTAATTTTATATAATTTTTTGTAGACAGAAGATCTTTCTTTTGATGGTATTTAATGATGAGTGAAGCAAGCAAAATCTGTTTCTCTGCCTGATTCCCTAGACCCAGCAGGAAATACACAAACCTCCAAATATAGCGCATGAAAAAGTCTATAGTGCATGCAATTTTCTCAATCTTTTTTTTCCAGCCAAATATGCAACATTTTGTTTAAAAAAGGGCTTTGGTAGCTTGTTGCCCAAATTCCTAGTTTAAGTTATGATCTGCTATATAAGCATTCACACTTACAGGTATAAGGTTCTGAGGATTCAATCATGAGATTTTTCAAGCTCAACACAATAACAGAAATGTATTGGTATATAGCATTCAGACTTAAATACAATGAACCAACAATCTATTTAACTACAAACATAAAGAATTGATCTAAGCATGCATAGACATATTAATAAAAAGCACAGACCATGGTACATACATACAAGACAAATGCACAACATATATAAGTGCACAGACGTATCCGGATAATTACCAGGAGATGTTCAGGTATGGTCCCCTCTGGTCATCACAAAAAAGAGCTAATCTCTTCCCCCAATCGTTGCTATACCCCATGTGTCCATAGGGACGCATTGAGAGCCCTTGATTGGTGGCCTCCCAATGCCTAATTTAATCAGATTAGAATTCTTCTATGGGGGTTGGATACTTTCAAATACCCTTTGTTAGAACTTCCAACCCCTTTCTATGCAAATCTGTTAAAATTAGTGGGAAATATCAGATGGGCAGGTTTCCATAGGCTAACCCCAGGCCATGATTTTATCTAAACCAGGGGGACAATCTGGTTGTTTACTGGCTACAAGGAAACCTTTGAAGATATTGGCCAGAGACAAAAGAGAGTATGTACCTATTCTGGGAATCAAGGGTCTCGATTTTGAACTGAAGACTGAGGACTGTATTATGTCCTGCCATACTCTATGTATTTAACTGGATACACCTGGGCAGATCAATAACCCTATTTACAATCCATTGGTATGCAACTCCCCTGGACAGTGATAACCCACAACAAAGAATATATTTAATTACAAGCTCCCATCACCTCATTTGGAATATTCAAAAGCAAAAATAAAACTATATACATATGTCTTATGACGATTTGACATAAACTTTGTATGGTAACAAGCTGGGCACTGTACCAATGCAAAAAATATTTTTTCACATATTGTTCAGTGCAGACCAAATGGGCAATATTAAAAATACACAATTTTATTAAAAACACACCATTTATTTATTTATACATGATTGTGAAATTCCTTAAACCTACACATGAAGTTTCACATTTGTATGATTTAAATCTGCAAAAAAGTGACATTTAGAAAAAAAACCATTTAAAACTTAATGATGTTTGCCAGCTGACTTTGTTCTGTTTGTACAAAATGCTGTGGGTCCCCCCTCAAAATCCATGGCAGACCCTTATCTTGTGAATAAGAACGGTATGGATTTTGAGGTTGCCCAGTAAAAGTGTACTGTGCCTTTATGAAAAAAGAAACATCATGTTCTCCCCCCAAATATACACCAGTCCTTTATCCTGTGGATAAAAGTCTGGTATGCATTTTTTTTAGAGCTAGTATACATTGTTTACAAAAAGTGTACTGTGCTTTTTTTTTTAAAACAAAAATGTCCACAATACTCAGGATGAACATTTTTTACTTTTACCCTTACCTGCCGTTTCCTGCGGTGTTGCCACATAGCGTTAACCCTCCCTGTGCTGAAGTCCCTGCTCTTCTACCTTTTAAGAAGGTATGCCACGGGGAGGCCCGTTGTCAGTTTGGACTAATCGTTCCAGGGCAGCAAAGCTCCCTAAACGTGACTCCACTGTGTCAGGCTGCTCTTTTCGGCGTCAGCCCCCAGCCTCGGCGGCGTCTCCGGCTTGCTCTGTCTGCCATAGACTTCAACGTCATGGTGGACGGGGACAGAATCTCCCCAAAGATGGCAGCTGTTGGGCTATCGCGCATGCGCGGTACGTCTGATGACCGCGGGTCTATTTAAATGGCTGCGGCTGTCAGTACACGCTGAACCATTTCATCTCAGCCCCTGGACCTATTTATGGACTCTGATGCGTTGGATTCCACACATGTCACACCAGAGTTGAGTCGATCCAGCTTTTTTTTTTTTAACTCTTTATTTAATTTTTCATAAGTCAATATAACACAATATTTCCATGTATCACATTTACATCCTAATAATATAATAATATCAACACATAGTTATCTATATACAATAACCATCTTTAGTTATTGATACCCTTCCCCTCTTTCCTAAACAAAACAAAACAAAACAAAAAACCAACATCCCCCTCCCATCCCATCCCTTCCTCCCTTCTCCCCCTCCCCTCTCCCCACTCCGTCCTTCCCCTCTTATTAGTTCTTATTTCTGTATATACCTTATATATTCTGTGGAAGATTGAAACACTATCCACTGTGCCCATATCTGACGGAAAGCCTCCTCTCTACCATACAAGGTAGCTGTCATGTCTTCCATTAATTTAATATCATTTATCCTTGAGAACCACTGAGCCATTGAGGGAGAGTCACTCCTTTTCCATAAGGCTGGTATACACGCCCTTGCAGCATTAATAAGATGTATCAGCAAGGAACCTTTATATTTCTTTAATGACAAGGTATTTAAATGAAAGAGGATCTCCTAGATCAATCTCTGTCAGCTTATAACAAATTATTTTAACTACATCCCAAAAAGTGCGTATCAGTGAGCATTCCCCAAAAATATGAAGTAACGTTCCTTCTTGCTGTTTACATCTCCAGCACTTAGAGGAGGTACCTGGGAACATCAACTGGAGACGAACTGGTGTCATATACCATCTCGCAAAAAACGTATACCCTGCTTCTTGTATTTTGTTTGAAATAGATGCCTTATGTGCCAAGTGCAGGATCCTATTTATTTGCTCTCTGGAAAAAGGATGACCTAGTTCCTGTTCCCATTTTCTAATAAACAAAGGAGAGCTCTCCTTCTCTAGGTCCATTAGTTTAGAGTATGCCATAGACAAAGTATGTCTAAGGGGGGTCTCCGAAAGGCACACTTTTTCAAACGAGGTCAGTTCCCCTAAATAGATTAATTTGTTTTGATCTTGAATGCAAATAAGATGTCAATTGAATCAGTTGCCATTCATTCAGAATATGCCCATATTTGGTACGCAGGAGATTTTTTTATATAAATTCCCTATTGTTACTAAAATGACTAGCTCTAAAGATATTGTCCTCTATCATCTTCAAGAAAGCTCTATCCGTAACCCCCGGTACGGGTAATCAGGATATCCCAACATAGGTGTCATAGGGGAAGGTATTGATGAAAGATCTGTAACAGTAAAAAACTTGCAAGCTATTTTTAACGTCGTTTTAATTAGAGGATGTGTATATATCTCTTGTGATAGAGGGGTAGTAACCCACGGTAGACCTTGTAATGGAATATTGGAGCTTAACTGTTCCAATCTAATCCATTGCCTCCTAGATGAGGAATTACACCACTCGAAAATTCTAGCCAAATGAGAGACTTGGTAATACTTTAAAGGGTCTGGGAATCCAATCCCGCCCTTTAGTTTCGGTAAACATAGAGTTGACCATTTAATTCTAGCTTTACCTCCTGCCCACATAAACCGCAAAAATAACGATCTCAATGAAGAAGTAAATTGACTTGGGAGAGCTATAGGTAGTGTTTGTAGAAGATATGTATATCTGGGAAGAATATTCATTTTAATTATAATGTTTCTCCCAAACCATGTAAAAGTTTCCTTGTTCCATCTATCAAATTCCTTTTTAAAGGTATGAAGCAGCGGTTTAAAATTATATTCATATATCTTAGTAAGATCAGCCGTTATATTCGTACCCAGATAACGTATATATGTTTGTGACCATCGAAATCCAAAAGACTCTTTAAGTTTATTAAGAGCCACAGGGGGAATAGATATGCCTAATACTTCCGATTTAGCTATATTGATTTTATAATTTTATAATTTCCCATATCTCTCCAATTCAGACAAAAGTACCGGTAATGACACTATCGGTTTAGTAAGGTAAAACAGAAGGTCATCTGCATATGCTGCCACCTTTTGTTGTCCAACACTAGTTCTGAGCCCTTGTATATCTAACGAATTACAGATAACCCCTAATAAGGGCTCTATGACCAATGCAAAAATCATAGGGGACAATGGATATCCCTGACGTGTACCATTAGTTATCCCAAATGGTTCAGATAAAGTACCAGCAATTTGTACTACTGCTGATGGAGAAGAATATATTGCTGCAATCCATTTCCTCATAGATTGGCCCAGCCCTATATATGACAGTGTTTCCTGGATAAAATCCCAACTTACTCTATCAAATGCCTTCTCGGCATCTGCCGAGAAAAGTAATAAGGGTGTGTGGGACGTTTGTGCTAAATGGATAATATTTAATGTCCTAATCGTATTATCCTTTGCCTCTCTGGTTGCTACAAAACCTCTTTGATCTAAATGGATCAGTGAGTTCATAAATGGTGACAACCGATTAGCTAATATTTTTGTAAAAATCTTCAAATCTAGGTTTAGCAAAGATATCGGCCGATAGCTTGCGCAAGAATGAGGATCCTTACCCTCCTTATGGATTACCGTTATATGCGCTCCCAAGGTGTCTCTGGGGATTGATTTACCCTGTAGTATCGAGTTAAAGGCTCTTATTAAATATGGGATAAGTATCTCTGGAAAAGTTTTATAATATTTTAAAGTAAAGCCATCTGGGCCCTGACCCTTACCTATCTGCATAGTTTTTAATACTTTCCCTACTTCTTCTTCTGTAATTAAGCCCTCCATCGATAATACATCTTCACTCAAAAGGGATGTAAGTCCTGATTCTCTAAGATATGTTTTAATTTCTTCCTGTCTCTTCTGTGTCGCCCTTGAGGTGTTTAATGGATGTAAATTATAAAGGTCTTGATAGTACTGTCTGAAAACTTTAGCAATATCTTGTGGTGCATTTACCATCCGCCCCCTAGAATCTACTATTCGCATTATATGATTTGATGACCTCTGGCCTTTTAACGCTCTAGCTAACATCCTCCCTGGTTTACTACTATATTCATACCAGTTACGTCAATTATATCTCAGCTTACCCTCAACTTTACTCATCAATAATTCATTTAGTTGATCTCTGGCCATTTTAAGTTTCGTCGCTATATTTTGTGCTTGTGATTTTTTATGTATTTTCTCCAAGTATTCAATTTTTGACAATAAAGACGCCTGCGCTGCTGAAGCAATTTTTTTTACGATAAGAGCTTAAGCGTATAATTTTACCCCTAATTACACATTTATGTTCTTCCCAAAGAGAGAAAGGACTAATACTTTCCTGGTCATTCTCTAAAAAAAACCTTTCCAAATCCACTCTAATAAGGGTTTGCATTTCTGGATCTGAGAGTAATGATTCATTTATATGCCATAGCCTCTGTCGGTGACCACCTGACCCAAGTGAGATAGAAAAGAAACTGGGGCATAGTCTGAAATTGTAAAAGCTCCAATTGACGTCCTTAAAACCTCCGATATAAGTGAATGTTGAATCAACACATACTCTATCCTTGAATATAACTGATGGGCTGATGAGAAAAATGTATAATCTCCCTCCGTCGGATTTAAAAGGCGCCACACATCGACCAACTGCAATGATTGGAGAATTGATTTAATTTTACGTAGTTTAGCAAATGAGAGATGTGACGCCCCTCTAGATGTATTTATTAGGGGGTCTAAGGCTATATTCAAATCTCCCCCCACTATTAGGCTCCCTTCTCTATATAGATTTATTTTAGCAGTGAATGTATCCAACATTGTAAGTTGATTCTCATTAGGCAAATAGATATTTACCAGTGTGACTTTAATATTCGCTATCTCACCCTTCACAATTAGGAGTCTTCCAGAATCATCCACTATTACCTCCTTCATTATCCACAGGACCAGTCTCGATATAAGAATGCTAACCCCCCTCGAATTGCTCGTGGAGGATGGACAATGGTACCCATGAGGATAACGATAGTTTGTACATTTTGGAACTCGGTCTATAGCAAAATGTGTCTCCTGTACAAAGATTACATGTGAAAGCATTTTCCATATATCTGCCAACAATCTAGCTCGTTTCTCTGGTGTATTCAATCCCTTAACATTATATGTTGTAAAGTTGATATCCGACATTAGAAAGAAGAGTAAAAGCTAGGTAGAGAAAAAAGGAAAAAAAAAAGACGGAGAAATAGCCCCCAAATAATGTGGGGGGCGTGACTGGTGGTAGTCAAGCCCGAGTGTTAGTATCCAGAGCACCTCCAGGTGGCGCTGGAGCTGAGCCCTGCAGTTCCTGGGCTCACCTGCAGGATTCTCCAGGCAGCCAGGGGCTGCTAGGTGCAAGACCACCACTGGGTGGTGCTGGTACCTGCAGCTCCAGTGCTCACCTGTGGGTGTCTCCCAGCTGCCAAGAATCAGCCCATTTAGATATTGCTCCTGGGAGGGTATTTAAACCCTCCCTGCAGTCTGGACCTTGGCTCAGGATTTAGTTGCCTTCCCCTGTTGTCTGAGTCCTCTGGCCTGAACCCTGAGACCTGTATGCTATCTGTTTCCTGTGTTGTTACACCCGTTGTATGTTCTAGGTGTTGGGGGTTACATTATTGGTTTATGCCTGTTGTAAATTGTTTCTGTTAGCTTGCTAGGTTTATTAAAATATTTATATATATAACAGCAAGGGGTGACGATATTCTGTGTCCTCTCAGATATTCATCAAGCGGGTGTCAAAGGAGGGTGGAAGGAAATGTTTAATCCAAGGTTCCCATGTTGTTTCAACTGTGCTGGTATCCTTGACAGAAGTGCGGAGGGGATGCCCCTTGCAGCCGAGCGTCCTGGGGATCGGGACATCCACCGCACGTGGGGTGATCATGTGTGCAAGCCCGGGCCTGGTAGTGGTGTTATCCTGGGGAACGGGGGAGTTCCATTTGAGCACCCCTTGCTTCCAAAGGGTCTCGCTGCGTTCCCTGAAGTATGTGGTGGCCTGGGTCGGGTGGCCACAGCTTTGGGGGTATCCGCGTGGCTGGCTGAACACGATGTTGGTCCTAGTGACCCCCCATGTTTCATTGCGGTGGTCTGCCCGCTTAAACCCGGGCTCCTTAGTGCTGGGGGTGTGCCCTACGGAACCCTGGTACCCATCGCCTTGCTGTTGGGTCTTCTGCTGGCCTGTGGAAACTTCTTCCGGATCCAGGTGGTGGACTGTTCGGCCTGATACCTGACCCTGGCGGAGTGGGTGCTCGGCTGGTCCCTGAACTTTGGCCCTGGGGCATATGGTGGACTTGGCGGCCTTCTGTGCCCTTGGACCTCGGTGGCGCGGATGGACTTTCATGGAGCGTCCGGAGCCCGCTCCTTGAGGGGGGGTACTGTTAGGATCCAGAGCGCCTCCAGGTGGCGCTGGAGCTGAGCCCTGCAGTTCCTGGGCTCACCTGCAGGATTCTCCAGGCAGCCAGGGGCTGCTAGGTGCCAGACCACCACTGGGTGGTGCTGGTACCTGCAGCTCCAGTGCTCACCTGTGGGTGTCTCCCAGCTGCCAAGAATCAGCCCATTTAGATATTGCTCCTGGGAGGGTATTTAAACCCTCCCTGCAGTCTGGACCTTGGCTCAGGATTTCGTTGCCTTCCCCTGTTCTCTGAGTCCTCTGGCCTGAACCCTGAGACCTGTATGCTATCTGTTTCCTGTGTTGTTACACCCATTGTATGTTCTAGGTGTTGGGGGTTACATTATTGGTTTATGCCTGTTGTGAATCGTTTCTGTAAGCTTGCTAGGTTTATTAAAATATTTACCGTATATACTCGAGTATAAGCCGAGATTTTCAGCCCATTTTTTTGGGTGAAAAGTGCCCCCCTCGGCTTATAAACCCCATTTCAAGTTCTGTAATCTTTAGTTACTTAATTAAATTTGTGTTTGTTGACTTATTCATTAATTTGAAAAATATTTCTAGTGATATTCAATACATTACATAATACCAAATTCTATCTCTATAGGGAAAGAATTCCAAGCGCTGATACGATACCCCTCCCTCCCATATAATTCAATCACTTATATCTACATTTTGTGATCCTTAATCTATATACCCCAAATATTTTGTGTACATCAATTCAAAGATGGCTCCTGGTTAGATACCGGCTCCAATATGACACCTCTAATGACAACATTTTCCAAACTTTACCCTTTCTTCCCTCACTTTCTCCCACCCTACCCCCTAACATGCCTTACGCTTTATCCTTAATTTACCCAATAAATTAGTTGAAAAAAAGGTAAAAAGGTCTGTATTCTTTCCTATTTTCTTTCTTCCTAGAGGGGTTCTAACCCCACATCATCCATCCAAGAGCCTCATATCACATTTCTACTAATTCCCTCCCCTCCTTTTCAAAATAGACAGAAAAGACTAAACAATTTCTTTAACATATTCTCACAGCTTGTTTCCCAGCTTCACTTTTGTCTGAACTCAGGGATCCAGGAAACTCTCCTCGTTGCTGTGTATGCTGCACTCCTTGATTAAAGAGAGATTGGAGAGTCCCTGTTTTCACAGAACTTCCCTTCATTGTTCTCCGGTTTGTCGACATCAGAGACTGACATTCGGCACTCTGTCAAGATGACACACTGCACCTGACTCATACAAACTCCTGAGCCAGGTCACCTCGGTTCATCAGGCTCGACCTGAGCTGTTTGTTTTTCTTAGTTGGAGCGGCACCCTGAATTCAGCTGTGTCTCAGTTAAGGAATACCTGCTGTTCGATGGGGTATACTATGTCCAACCACGGCCAAACAGTCTACCCAGCTGGAATGATTTACTGCTCCCGAGGGAAGGAGGAAGACGCGCTGAGCTCGAGGATCGTGTGCTCACGCTGCCATCACCATGCCACGCCCCCCTCTCGAGTCGATCCAGCTTTGACTTTTCTCTGGTGGATCCCTTTGTCACGGCAGTCAAAGAGGCGCTGGGCTGGGAAGACCCGGTCGCAGAGGCATCCACCTCCAGAACATATTTTCCCCACCTTCAAAAGATAACTAACACCTTCCTGTTCCTGGAGGAGATAAAGGGAATCGTCCAGGAGGAATGGAAGAAAATGGAAAAAAAGCCGAACCTCAATAATAGGCTAACGAAATTGTACGCACTGGAGGAAGAGGATATTGCAATCCTGGTTAACCCACCAGTAGTAGGCGCAGCGGTCATGCGTCTTGCACGCCACATTACGCTCCCCATGGAGGATGCAGTTTCCTTCCAGAATCCCTTGGAGCGTAAGATTGACCTTTATCTGAAGAGGGCCTATTCGGCTGCTGGTGGGGCCTGCCGTCCAGCTATTGCACTGACGTACGTGTCACGAGCGGTGTCGATCTGGATTGACAACCTTGAAAGGGCCCTAAGGGCAAATGTCGATACCAAATTGTCTCGGCCCTTCAAGAGCTGAGGCTGACGGGCGACTTCATGGCAGAGGCCGCCATCAATGTTGTACGCAGCTCGGCCAGGGCTATGCTTCACACCGTCACTGCCAAGAGAGCACTGTGGCTGAAGCCTTGGGTGGCGGATAACTCCTCCAAAACCAGCTGGTGCAGGATTCCCTTTGATGGGTCCAACCTCTTCGGTGGAAAACTTGATGCAGCAATCTCTAAGGTGATGGGAGGCAAGTTGGGCCTCCTACCACAGAATAAGAATCCATTTAAACGCCCGGCACCGTTTCAAAACAAGAAATTTTCAGCCGATAGATCGAGAAATGGCAGGTCCTATCGGCCAGGACGTAAGTTCCGCCGCAACTGGAAGGGCACCCAGTCTATGCTCTTCAAATTCCCTAAACAGAACCCTTCATCGGGACAGGATGCGAAGAAGTCTTTTTGACGATCATTGCTCTCTGTTGGCTCTCCATTGTGCGCACGTCTGTGCCATATCTTCCAGGCTTGGGATTCTACCAGCCAGGATCCGTGGGTACGGGCGACCGTATCAGAGGGGCACCGCTGGGGGTTTCATCGTACCCCGCTGCGTGTCCACTATGTTTACACAAGGGTCCCGGATTCCACAGCGGAGACTCTAGTTTTCCTTCATTATATTCAAACGCTGCTAGACAAACACGCTATTACTCCAGTGCCTCCAGAGGAGAGATTTACAGTGGTTTATTCCCCTCTATTTTTGGTGAAAAAGAAGACCGGGGACCTCAGACCAGTGTTGGACTTAAAGAAGCTCAACAGATATATAGTCGTCCCACGCTTTCGCATGGAGTCACTTCAGACAATTCTTCCGCTTATCAGCCCCGGAGATTGGATGTCGTCAGTAGACTTGGCAGACGCCTACCTCCACGTACCCATAAATCTTCGTTTTCAAAAATATCTCCGGTTTTCCTTCCTCAACCTGCATTTCCAGTTCTGCTGCCTCCCGTTTGGGATCTGTACAGCTCCCCAAACCTTCACGAAGGTTATCCTTCCCATCATCGCCCTTCTACGGGAACAAGGTCTCAGGGTAAACCACTACCTGGACAACATAATTTTCCTGGCACAGGACAAGAATGTGTCACCGAGGCATCAGGACATTCTCCTTTCCACACTCCAGCGGTTTGGTTGGTGAACGACCAAAAGTCTCAGCTTGTTCCCTCAAAATCCATGGTCTTTCTGGGAGCTCTCTTAAACACGGCAGAGAATACCATATCTCTCCCAGAGGAGAAGGTGGAGAGCGTCCGTCACAAGGTGCTGCACACGATGTCCGCTTATCAGATTCCAGTTTCAAGATGCCTCAGTCTGATTGGCACTCTGTCTTCCACCATTCCCATGGTAAGATGGGCCCACTGGCACATAAGGGGATTCCAGTTGGGGTTTCTGACCCAGTGGGACAAAGTCAGCCTGACCCAGAGGATACGTATATCTCACAGGATGAAGTCATCACTATGGTGGTGGACTCACCGGGAACATCTGCGTGGATTCCACAGGATTTCGCCCCCTCAGCCGGTCCTGGTGACATCGGATGCCAGCCATTCAGGGTGGGGAGCCCACTTCAACCAGCTGGTGGCTCAGGGCAGATGGAGATTCCGGGCGGACGTTCATACGTCCAATGTCTTAGAGATGCGAGCAGCATTCATTCCAGGCACTACGCGCATTTGCCTCTCACCTGATGGGCAGGTCAGTCCAGCTGCGACTGGACAACAGGGTGGCAGTGGCGTACATTCAAAGGCAGGGCGGTACTCGCAGCCACTCGATGATGTTAGAAGTAGAACCAGTAATGTGCTGGGCACAAACGAATTTATGGAATCTACAGGCCATATGTATCGACCGGGGCGTCTGAATACTCTTGCCAACTCCCTCAGTCGGTCCTTTCTGGGAACGCACGAGTGGTCCCTTCATTAGGAAGTATTTCTCCAAATCATCAGAAAATGGGGCCGTCCTCAGGTCGACCTGTTTGCCTCTCCACTGAAGTCAAATGTGTGCACTTTGTAACCCGCTTCCGCTGTCAGGAGGCTCTGGCGGAGGATGCCTTGATGACTCCGTGGGAGTTCACCATGGGGTAAGCCTTTCCTCCTCTACCCCTCGTAGGAAGGCTGCTTCAGCGGATAGCACAGTTCAAGGGGGTGATCATAGCAGTGATACCGTATTGGCCGAGGAGGCCATGGTTCCCCCTGCTTCTACATCTCAGCCTGGAGCCTCCATTCCTACTTCCGCTGCGGGACGATCTTCTCAGTCAAGGCCAATTCCTCCATCCTCACCCATCCAATCTCAGGTTAGCGGCCTGGAGATTGAGAGGGACTGGCTCCACACCCTAGGGTTTTCCCGTTCGGTTATCAGCACCATGCTTCAGGCCAGGAAGAACTCTACCAATACAACATATAATCGAGTTTGGCAAAGGTTCATTCAGGCAGCAGCCGGCAGGCCCGCCGTCAGGGGGGTACCGCCAATACACATGTAAGGGGCCCGGCCAGCCTTTGGGGCCCGTGAACCTTGCATGTGTATTGGCCGATGGCCATACAGGTGCCTGGCGGGAGGTGGAGTCAGCCGGGCCCCCGCAGCACCGGAGGAAGCCGGGGCCCGCACACTTCATATTATCACCTGAGGTGCTCTGTGCGGGCCTCCAGTGTCCCCAGTGGGACTCCACTGCACGTTTTTAAAGATGGCCGCCGCAAGTAGCAAATTACATTTAATATATTGCCGAACTGGCAATATATTAAATGAAAGTCATTCCCTGGTGGTCCAGAGGGGAATCAGTTTGAGCTGCATCTCTTGCTGATGCAGATCATACTGATCGCTCCCTCGTGGTGCCGCTGCTGATTTAGCAGGGATCGATCAGTATTCCGAACGCACTGCAGGTACAATGTGCCTTGCAATCCCGTGCGGGCGAACGCATTGCAGCCGAAGGGCGTGGCTACGGCGTCATTCACCAGGGCGTGGCTACGGCGTCATTCACCAGTGCACCAGCCAGACTGCAGAGCACACTGATCCTTCACTCGACCACCAGACCAGGATAATCCCCAAGTGCCACACTGTACCCCAGGGATGCAGCCCCCCTTCCTGCAAAACAGGTAAGCAGGAGAGGGGGGCATTTTTTATTAACTATTTTCACTTTTAATAGGTGTGAGAGTGTGTTTTTTTTTAATGAGTGTGTGATATGTGTTTTTTTCTTTACGTGTGTGTGACGACATGGTGATCAGTTTCTAAGTTAAATGTGTATTGGTGTTGAGTTGTGTTTGAGTGCGTTATGCTGTGTGACCTGGTTAGGGAAAGACTATCAGCACCATCCCTCGTTATCTCCCATTGTTCTCTGAGGAGCTCAGAACAATGACATTCTGGCCAGGCTCCTGCTATGGCCGTCTGGAGTTCGTTAGCAGGTGGACACCTGTGGTGTTGAGCAGACCGATGGTCTGGGAGGGGAGGGGACAGAGACTGATGGGACTGGGGCTGCAACAACTAATCGACTAAATTGATTAAAATCGATGATGGAAAATGTTTTATCACGTTTTCCATCATCGGTTAGTCGGCTTTCGATTAGTTGCCCATTTGTGGCTCCACACACATTGCACGCTTCACGCCTGCAACCCCCCACATGCTGTATAAATGTATTGCTGAGATTTGTTGTATTCCTCTATAGCTGATGGTATATTGCGCTGTATATGTACCATCAGCTATAGAGTACCACAAATCCCAGCAATACATTGTACACAGCATGTATATTGTATTGCTGGGATTTGTAGTTCTCTATAGCCGATGCCATTCTGGATTGATTGCTGCATAATTTTGCAGCAATCAATCTTCAGCTCCAAGCTTGAGTGACGTGATTGGCTCAGTGTTCTCTGTACAGCACTGCGGTATATGTCAGAGCTATATCATTGTATAATCATATAATCATAATCTAATGTGGGGGGGCATTAGAGTGTAGGCTTCTCTGTACAGCACTGCAGTATATATATATAAGCTATATAAATGTATAATAATAACAGTGTGACTGGCTCAGCTCGGCGGAGGTTCGGTGGTGTGACCAGGCGGGGGGGGGCCCTGCCTAAAGCCGTGTAAGGGGCCCCGAAATTTCTGAAGGCTGCCCTGGCTGCCAGGGAAGGATTTGATCCATCTTCCCCTAGCGCTAGCGATGTACTGGATTTCCTACAGTCAGGCTTAGACATGGGTCTGAGCTGGAACACTCTCAGAGTCCACATTTCTGCAATTTCCACATTAACAAGCACCAGATGGTCCTTTGATCCTTTAGTTAGGCAATTTCTGAAAGCATGCCTCAACTGAAACCTCCGAAGAGACTATCCTACCCGCAATGGGATCTAATGGTGGTGTCTCTTGCGCATCCTCCATTCCACCCATTATCAGAAGCTTCCATATGGCATCTCACTCTTAAAGTTGCATTTCTGGTAGCTATAGCCTCAGCAAGACGTGTGTCGGAATTACAGGCCTTGGTGGTGGACCCACCTTACTGTGTTTTTTCCCCTGATCGGGCAGTTTTGCGACCTAACTCAGCCTTTCTTCCGAAGGTCGCTTCTTCCTTCTATCTGAATCAGGAGATCGTTCTCCCGGCTATGCTGGGAGTGTCAGGGGAACCTCATCCTCTGGACGTAGTGGACTCCCTCAAGCTCTATATTGATGTGACACGGGACTTCAGGTCTGCTCCAAATCTCTTCGTTCTCCCAAGAGGCACTTGAAGAGGCCAGGCAGCTACCAACAGGACTCTGGCCTCCTGGCTGGTGAAGATGATCCAAGCAGTTTACACAGTTCAGGACTTATCTGTGCCTCAGGAGGTTAAGGCGCATTCTACTCGAGGAGTGGCTACTTCATGGGCAGCTTCTGCTAGTGTGTCAGCAGAAACCATCTGCAAGGCGGCTACCTGTTCCTCCAAGAACACTTTCATTCGTCATTATCGGATCGATCCTGCTGCCCTCACTATGGTAGCCTTTGGCAGGGCAGTCATTTCTGCCGGCTCTTTGGCCTAGTTGTATCTTCTTATTAAAACCTTTTTATTCCCTCCTTGTGTGATTTCTATTTCCCATTGTGTGCTGCCGTGATGATTTTGAGGGTAGCCTACAAAAAAAGGCAAGGGCCCCCCAAATCTATACCAGACCCTTAACTAGACATGCAGCCTAGCTGGCCTTGAAAATGAGTGATTGAGTAAGGGGTAAATAGAACCCCTTGATGCTCATTCACAAAAACAGGAGGAATTCAATGAAAAAAGTACATAAACACACAAGCAGTGTGAAAAAGTCCATTATAAAAAAAAACAGTGTCCTCTGATGTAAATCATCATCATTTACAATGTAGATCCAATGTCAATCCCGTTGAACGATGACCAGCTGGACATGACATTTTTGTTCCGCTCATACTCTCGTTGAAAATTACAGTTCTCTGGCCGGATGCGTAATGTCAACAAATGGTCTGGGTATGCCAGGTGATATCACTGACCAAGTATGTGGGCCTGGAAGCGGTCATTTAGTGGCAGTAGTCATATCGCAGCCAGAGTTTCAGGTGGGTGGGCTAACTAACCAAATGTGGCCACTTAGTTTAGGTTGAGTCTAATCCAAAGCTCCAACCTAATGGTATTTATTAACCACTGTTTTTTTTATTGTATAAAAAAGGAAAAAACTTTTGAAAAAAAACTGGTGTTCATCCCCACATTCTTTTTTCACAGTCCTAGAGGCCCAAAATGCCCCCAATATTGTTTATTTTAATCTAGGACATGGTGTATACAGTCAGAGTGCAGGGGTCAGGACTATGTAATGAACAGAACAGATTACAGATTTCAGTCGTCAGGAGTTAGTGCCCCCTTATGGTGGTGTTCGGTGATAAATGTTGTTTATCTGTGGTAAGTGCCCCTTAACTGTTGGTGGTCAGTGGTGTTTCCCCCATAACACTGATGGTCATTGTGCCACCTTGTTACAAATCATTGGAGAATCAGTCAGTGGCAGAGATGGAGAGGAGGGCTTTTTTTACATTTTGTTGTTTACAATTGTGATTGCTGTGATTGATTCACAAGGAAAAATGCCACTCTGACTGGCTATGTGCTCGGCATTGTCTAATGTGTTTTATACAGCACCATTTATAAATTGGGTCCAGCTACCCACTATTTGTTTACAATGGTGCTGTATTCAGGTGGTCAAATAAACAATGCATTTCAATCTTAAATGTTTCACAACATAAACTTACTAGAAACCAAAGTGCCATAGTTTAGGCTTCAATAAAACAAAATAACCTGATAAAGTTGCCAAACTGAACAAAAATATGCATGCTATACTATACTAACTATATTACTTATATTAATAATATATACAATTGTATTATACTATATATTATAATATTATACATTTTAATACACTATATTAGTATACGAACTAATGTATTTTCCGATTCATCATTTGTTATCACATGTAACAAAAAAACAACATATGTTATACCTGCCCCAGAACTAGCTGTCAGGAGCGTGGCAGTTTTAACCATCATCGCTGGATGCTGGAGATCCTTCACCAATAATCCACAGTTATTAGTTTTATAAACTGATTTATTTGAAAATTCTAAGAATATGTATAATATTTATTCATATAAAATTTAAAAAACCGCTAATTCGGTCAATGTTGTATTTTTGCTACAACCTCCCGCTCTTGCCTACCAAATATGTATTAAATATTATGAATATATTAATCATACAGTTACATAGATAGCTAATACTGTATTGAAACCAGTAGCACAAAGTTTGATGGTGGGTGTAGCTTTGTTTTTCTTAACGCATTTTGAGGAACGTGTGTCCACTTCTTCAGTAGACAAATGGAAGTGATGATATATATTCAATACATTTTCAAGTCAGCTAAAACTTTGGTAACATCCATCTGCGTATAAAAATTCAGCTTCCAGTAAATAAAGGGGATTGCAAGAGACGTAACATAGGCTGATGTCTATAAAAGCACTAACATTGATTATATTCTAGAACAATAAGCCTTCACAGAGAAGACATGGTTAATCATCATAATATCATAAATCCCAGTGGTGTACCAAGATTGTTTGAGCTATATGTATGTAGGAGCTATATCCTATATATGTAGGAACTATATCCATGTGTAAGGCTCTAAGTAATTTCCCACTGTGCCTCAATGAAGACATGAAAGCTCCTAATGCTCAATTCAAATCTATACATTTATTAATAATTATTTGTAAACAATTCATGGAACTGTATTCCTCTGTTTTTTTTACAAAGTTATAATTACTGCTGGAAACCATAAATCATCACATGTTTATAATTGTCTTCCATTTTCTTCTGTTTCTTTATGTTGGATAACAGGGGACATGATTTTTTAGTTTACATTTGTAATCCTTAAAGCATTTTTACAGCATTTTTGAATTTTACCAGCCAGCTCGCATTACATTGCTGGATTGGTGGCTGCTTTGGTACCAATATGGATAATTGGATTTGTCAAGGACATTGCAGCAGCAAACTGCCAGGAGATAACCACACAGTATATACAGATATCGGTGGCAGGGGTGGAAAGAGTCTTCTGTGATCTTTGAAGCAGCAGACTGTGGATCAAAAAGGGGTCAAGCTTTCTATTGGTTACAGAGTGAGGCATCCAGTGATTCAGGAACACCTTAAAGAAAAACTGTTCTCTTTGAAGAAGCCATTTCACATAGTATTTCATCTGTTCTAGGCAACCTTAACAAAGTGAAAACCCAAAACACTGTCTTTAATTTGGCTTGATAGCACCTTCTAATAATTCCCCCTCCTCAGAAGAGCTTTCATCTAGGGCTGGGCAACATTTGGCTGGCTCTGCATGTTGACCTTGCAAGCTCTGCTGTGGTAAGGACTAAAAATGATGATATGTACACTCTAAAATAGTGCAGCTTTGGGTTCTAGTTCACACACTCCAAGGCAAAGCAACTTAAGTAAAAACACACTAGAATACCCAATGGAGGTTTATTGCAAATACATCTTGGACTTAATTTGGTATGCATCGTTTGTGTTTCTTTTCTTATTCCCAGCTGGATGTCAAGTAGTGGGGGTCATAAAACACTGTTAGTGAGTTATGTATGTAGAGCAAAGTGACTAATTTCTGGTGATTTTCAGCATATGAGAATGTTTGTTTGGCTGAGATATAACCTATTTAATATACCTCAGATGCTCTCTTTTCTTTGGAAGTAACAGTTTGTAAGTAAAGTGTCTTGGCTTTAACAATATCATGAAAAGTAGTTTATAACTGCCAATGGTTTACTTTGTATAGTTTGTGCCTATGTAACTAAGGATTACAGCAGCAACTACATCAATATAGTTGTCAGCAAATTGGCATTCATTTTACATTTTAGGGACACAATGTTATGTAATAATACAGATACCTAGCTAAACAATTTTTAACATTAATTATATTTATTAATTTATTAAAGAATTAGGCAAGGACTGGAGAAGTTGTCTTTGATAGTGTGTATTAAAAGAATTCTTTTATTTGTGAGGTTGATGTTTTGTCATTTGAATACAAGATTTACAGTATATCCCCTTATTCTATGCATACATTACTTGTTAAGGTATATAGTCCTATCTCCAGCTATCTCAAATGAATGCTGTCATGTTAAAGAAAGAATGTAAAGAACAACAGCTCTGATATTGGAAACTATTGTTCATACTCCCCAATAGTGTGAGTGCTGGAGCAGAGTGACACATTGGGGGGAATTGATCAAAACTGGAGCACACAGAGTCTGGAGCAGTTGCCCATTTCAACCAATCAGCTTATCTCTTCAGTTTGTTCAGGTAAGATTTGAAAATGAGACAGAGAAGCTGATTGGTTGCCATGGGCAACTGCTCCAGATTTTATCTTCTCAAGTTTTGATAAATTTCCCCCATTATATCATGTTTTATTTTTTAAAAACCTATAAAATGGAAAGATAGTTGTAAAAAATAAAAATCAATCATTTTTTTTGTATATTCATTTTTCATAGTTTGCATAACTAGGGTGTGGAGGGTGGGTGTCTTTTGCAGGGTTACAATATCTAAGCAATGTGACTTCAAATTACCTACACAACTATCTAATGCCAGTCCTGTAGCATTTCCAGTTGCGAACAGGGGGCAAAATTGGAGAGAGGAACTATATATTCAGCAGCCCCTTATAATTTAGATGTTATATGCATTCTAACCTATTAATTAAGGAAGTTTCAGATTAAATTGGGACAAATGCTCAATATAATAGCAGATACATGATAGCTATTGAAATAAATGAGTTCCACCTAGGGGTATGCCAAGACCCTAGGGGGAGGGGCTTTCAAAAAATACTAAACGCGCTCTTAATAAAGTATAAAAATTCCAAAATTGATTTATTAGTATAGCATGATTTTTAAATAATTTAAATTCTATTTTTTAAAACATGATCATTTCATAATATAATTATTCCATATATAGTATTGACATCACATGATTATTTGTACAACATGATTTGTTAATTCATTCAATATAGCCCCGACATGTTTCGCCCTATTGGGCTTCTTCAAGGGGACAGGAACTGTATATCCTAAATGGAGAGCAATAGGTATACATTAGATTAGAGACTGCATGCCTATACCGGGCAGATATATTTTAAAATTGTCAAATTTATATGTGTTTCACGCTTACATGAGAAGATCCAGTCGGGTGCATATCAATGTAGAGCAATAGATCACAGATGATTGATTATATTCACCCTTATTTCAGAAAAACGGAAAGGCATTCAAGCACGGGAGTCGTGTCAGGAGAGCAATATGCAGCACCCAATCAACAAGGACACAAGGACCGGCCACAGCCGATTGGTTGGAAAATGTGCAGCTGGAGATATTTCAAAACAAATAAATATTCCAAAATCAGTGATGTGTATACATAATTAATCTTATATTTACAAAGATATTAAATTGTGCGAACATGATTATAGTGAAATTATTTAATGAGAAAAGTTTGAATATAATTCATCCGTGTATATAGTATTATATAAGGTGTATACATCAACTGATTATCCTAATGAGTAATCATGTGCATATAATAAATAAACCACACTTACAGGTGAATCGTTAAATGAATAAAGTATTAATCATGTGATGTGAATCGGTAATCAAAGAGGGCATGATGACCAAATTGTGAAAGGCTCTAATAGTGTGAATGAAAATCTAATAATGTGAAGATGAAGTATGTGCAGATTTCAGCACATAAATTCATGAAGGGTGTTCATGATAGGAGCTGCTTAAGCGTGTATGGAATGTAAATATAATTAAAAGGATATAAAAAATATAAAAGATATATATATATAAAGTATGTATGAAAAATATCAAATATATAAAATTATGTGAAACTCGCAGAAAAACTCGCAAAAAAAAAAAAGTTGTGTTGTATTGGCACATCTAAATGAATGATTGTTTTAACCAAAACCATAGATCAAACATAGGTGACAAAGTAGTGCATGTGCTAAAATATGGATACTAACAGGTGCTGGGTAATGACTGTATTACTGCATGATCGATTCAAAGAAAGAAAAAAAAGAAGAAAAAAAAAACTTTCCAAATGATACCTTGTGTATTCCACCTCCATAGCAGTCCTCCCCAGTGCCGCACACAACGACCTAAATTGCAGCCATTATATACTCTTCCTGAACGCCGCAGCCCTGTCCCCCACACAAAAAAGGAGGAAGGGGGTGGAGTCATGGAGCTCGGCGTGGTGGGAGGGCCACAAACAGACTCATACATGTCGTCACACCACGGACGCATGTTATACGGACCCGCAAGGAGGCAGCGGAGGAGAGAATTCCCCCAGAGGCATCCCCCGGGCCATAATAGCAGATACATTTAGCCACTCACATATAAAGAACCGACTGCTCATAAAAATCCACTTCAAACAATATGTCCCTATAAAAACACAAGAAAAACACAAGCTTGATAAATTTAAAAAAGCTTTATTGCAGTGCTATTTTAGGGGGCTCTTCTCTTGAACATACATTTTTGGAATCTGGAAACATGTTACAATCAATTTTAATTTTATACAGTATGAGCAATCCCTTAATAGGGAGCAAGAAAGCCTTATGGGGAAAAGGAGGAGGTGACAGTTAATGGTGATCATTTTGGGGGGTGAGAATTGTTGGTGGTGGGGGTGGGAGACAAGTGGAGATATTAGAGTCAACAGGCAGAGAACACAGCAGAGCCTCACCTTAGAGGGGTGTAGGACCGCTTTGAAAGTAATTCTGTAGTGCTGGAGGACCCAGAAGAGAGAACGAAAAACAACCTAGGAATTCTTAGCAGAAGAAAAGTATCCATAGAATGAGCCAGCAAATACTGTGTGCGATCTGGATAGACCCCAGCTGTTTGGCTGGATTTCATTTCCATTTTCGCATAGATTATTACTTTTTTTTTACTATAAATAGTAAGAAATAATTATAAGGCACTTACAATAATTATTCAAAACAGCTTTATTTAGTGGGTCTGATGCAAAAAAAAAATAAAAAAAAGCGTGAGTAGTATGTACACTATCCAGAGCAAATAATCAGGTTTAATCTTTCAAATGAAGTATTAAATTGTGTGATGTGGACAACTGGTCAAGCCAGAGCTGGGTATATGATGTTATCTCCAAAGGGATGAATTAATAAAGCCACTGCTTACACTGCTGCCATCTGCACTGTTCATATGTTTGGCAGTGGGCAGTACCCTAAAAGTTTTACCTTTTGTCTTGAGTTCCTCCTGAAAAAAAGCAATGTCTGGTATGTGAGGGTGCCTAGGCCTGAAAGCTATTTATCTGCTTCCTGTAATTGATAGGTTATCGATAATTTGACATAACATTTGGTGATGTAATTTTTGTACTGCAAGATGGAAAGAGGAGTCTGCATAGCATGCATCTCCCTGCCTACTGCTTCATCAAGAACCTTTCCTGCTACTTATTCCCCCACCAGTTATCAGATCACCCATCATCAGGGTGCAGCTCTGACATTAAAAAGCAGTGCCCTATTTCTTTACCAAGATGGACACACTTACACAGCAGAACAAGGCATGGTAAGTCAGTAATGGGGAAACATTTATTGCTGGTGCCCACAGGCAATACCATTAACTAGTCCCTTGCCTTCTTCATGCCTTTTTTGGGCACAGATTCCAGAGGTCAATAAGAAATCAATACATAATTAATTGACATGTACAGACTCACAGTAGTAGTGCAATGAGTCACAACAGGTCCAACAGCATAAACAAAAATACATAAAAACAAAAACATAAAAAAATAGCTCTGTTTAAATATCTATTTAAACGTATAATCATACACAGATGTATGTTAGCGATAAGGATTTGTAAACCTAGTCAGCCAATAATATGTCCAGGCAGATACTGGGTACTTGTGTATCAGTGCTTACTGGTTTAAACAGAAAAAGTAAAGTGAAGTTCCTTGAACAGTATGGGCCAGGATTTAATAAATCAACTGGCAAGTATTATACGAGAGCAGGAAACTGCTTGAGCCATTACTAGCTTCCATCTGCCATATATCCTGGTGCCTATTTTAGCAACAGCCGAATGATTTAATATGAAAACGCTTCTAAGAGATACAGTATGTACCTTTTGTGTTTTTGCCATATGCTCGGTAAAAGTGAAATTTCATAATTGCATAATTTCAATTAATAAATAGTTTTTAAAGCAATAATTTTGCAAAACAAGAAATAACAGTGATGTGTAACACATACAGTATAGGAATATAACATTTGTGGTAGTGATAAAATGATTGATTTTTATTTTCCAAAAAATCACAATGCAGGTCAATATTTTTATTAATTGGTAAAATATAAAAGATGGGGTCACTTTGGTTAGACACCAAACACGTCAAGCCTTAAAATTGTGCACGCCCACAAAATACCAAGAAACTACCACACCCAAAATTGGCCATAGGTGACACTTTAAAAGCTTGTAGTACTCATCAATTTATTGATAACAGTGATTGATGGCCTAAAATGACGTTCTCAATGATATGATGATATGTAACATGTGCGGCGTAACGAGTGCAATCGTTGTTTTCACTTTTAGGCGCACCCGATGCATGTTTGCACTTGTATGTGGGGGTGGGGGACTTAAAAAAAAATGTGTGTTTTTTTGTATGACTTAAATTTTTTGCGACTAATTTTTAAAGCAGAGATCTGCTTCACCAGCTTCTTTCCGGCTTCTGTAGCCAGAGAGTGTCAGCTGAATGCGGAAGTGATGTCATATACATCGGAGGGGACATCAGAGGCATCTTGTATACTGACCTCCCTGCACAGAGCCACAGTGCCAGTCCTGGGCCCGCACAGAGCACAGGGAGCCTGGGATTGTAGCAAAATGTCACAATTGACAAACATTTGAGAATGGTTAGGAGGGACACCTATTTATGAGACGGCATAGCCAATAACTGTGGAACCAGCACACGATAATCTTCCAAAAAAATTCCAACTTTATTCCTTATGTGGAATAAAGTTGGAATTTCTTTGGAAGATTATCGTGTGCTGGTTCCACACTTTTTGGGCCTATTACTCCGGAAGAGAGTCATCCGTGCACCGAATGTGGATTGCGGGGATGCATCATAGGAGTGAGCTGTGCGCTTCGTGTTTTCGGCATAGCCAATAAAGCGGGTATGGCCAATAAATTTGGTGTGGCTTCACATCATATGGCTTATGTCACACCTATTCTCCTCATTTGCTTTGACACAGTATGTCCTAAACTAAAGAGAAAGTGGGAATACAAAGGATCCCTTTAATTGGTGTCACAGAGAGCAATATAGTCCCACCACTGGTGTCAGACACAGTTAAATAAGTTTTATCTTTGGTGTCAGTGGAAGTAAAATATGCCCAATGATTGGTGTCCATGAGATAAAAATAAGGGTGAGGACTGCACAGCAAACAGAATGAATGTACCACAATTCTGGGATTGTCCTGCAAGATCTGGGACACTTGGCAACTAAGTAATATGTGTAATTAGTATATGTAATTTAATACTATCTGAGGATGAATTTAAATTAGATCAATCTGGTATTGTGTAAAGAAGACATTATTTGCAAATATAAGCAGTAAATATAGATATTTTTAAGGCTTGATATATCAGTTTTGGGTAGAAAGAGGTGGGTTGAATTACTAGCTGACTTATATCTCTTTTGCTTTCAACTAGAATTCCACAAGGGTTTACAACACCCTAATTTGATATGCAGCCCTGGGAGCTCCAAAAATTAGGTCTGCACCCCCTTGAAGGCCAAGGGATATGACAAAAAAAATCTGTATTTAATTTATTTTGGGAGTATATAACCTTGTTATCATATCTTAATAGAGCCTTTTTTTTATTAAACTGTTTTTTTTGCTCAAGACATCCCTTAGAAAAGGAGGGGGGAGGGGTAATTTCTTACATGCACGGCCTAAGCCACCTTAAATTATAACATTAACATTCACCACAACCCCTTTCATCCCCATAGATAATACAAATGAAGCAAACCCTAGCTAGGCATATTATATGACTAAAACTCCGGCTACTCTCCAATTTAATTTTAAACTGTTTCATCCACTGCGATATCTTGATTGTTGTTGTAAAACCTCTGCCTGTGGTCTTCATCCTTAGGAGATTTGGACCTAACCTTGCTCATTAAAATTGTCATGCTGCTGGCAATTTTACACTGCTGTGTAATCTGTTGTCTCTTATTTCTTGTAGTAAAATACCCGTCTTGTCTCTTTGCCAGTACACTGTTATTTAAATTGTCTTACTGCTGACCAGTTTTACACTGCTATATAATCTTTGGTCATTTAATTCTTAATTACAGTTTGATAGAAGTTGGGCAGCAGCAGAACCATTTTTTATCAGCAAGAGCACGGCCAGCCTTAGAGAACTACTGGCCAATTTCTCTCTGCCGGTCAAAGTGGTCCTGTTACCAAATGATGAGAAAGTATGTGTTGCTTCTCAAAATACCAGAAAAAAAGTTCTTTTCTTCAAACTGAAATGAATCAGAATGGGGTGCTGCTGTAAGTAAGCAAAACCAATTGCAAAACACAATAATCAAATACACAGCCAAATATGGGCTGCCAGAGACTGTCTGTGAAAATTGTACTGCTTTATAATACCACATACAGGCATCCCCCCAAGCATGTTATTTAAAGGATTTGTGTGTTTGGACTTATGTATGTTGTCCATAGAAACCAATCAGAATTCTTTTCTTTGCAGACCTAAACTGTAGACAGTTGAAAGCTGATTTGTTGCTATGAACAAGATGCATTTTCTGACACCCTTTTCAAACATTAGCCTCATGAACACTTGATTTATTACTTCTATAGCATTTTTTTACCAATAAATTTCAACAAAGTGTTCTTTTTCCTAAAAATAATAATCTTTTTTGTTGACATTTTGCCCATTGCCATGCTCATCATTTGTCATTCATTTACATTTGGCGTGCTTCATCATCAGGATTATAGGAGCTTCATTCTAAACTTGTATTTTGCAAAGTATTGTCTGTATTGCTGATTGTTTTTTTTTTTCATGTTTACCTCCAAAATGTCTGATTTTGCTTTGCATTTTTTCTGTGTTTAAACTGGTCATCTAAGATACAATCTGTTTTCCTGTTGTGTACATTGAATAACTGCTGTTAAAGACCTGTACTAGTTCTGTGTTCCCAGCATGTTTCCATGACCCTATTCCTGCAATCCTATCTAAAGCTTTTTTCTACTCCACATGTTGAACAAAAGAGCTACAATATCACAGTAGACTGCTGATATACCAGGCAACGTACTATGTGGACAATAACCCTCATACTGAAATGTTGCCTGAGGCTGTGCAATACAGATTGCCAGAGACTTCTAGAGAGCATGTACCATTCAATGAGACCTACAGAGACAGACAGACAGACAGACAGACAGTATAAATGTACCCTTCTTCAATATGTAGTGCTTTGCAGCTTTTATTGCAACATTTGAGGTTCTGACGATAATTGTTCCACTGCGCTTTTCTTAAACAAATAAACAGGTATGCGATCCAGCAACTTCCAGTGTTTACACCTATCAAGATAACTGAGTTGATCTTACCCAGACAGCATTTATTTAAAGCCCATTTTCACCTTTGCAGAGGTATTTAAAAAAAAAACATGTCAACAATGTCCATGTCTTGGTGAATAATTTTCAAATCTATATGTTAATGCAATTAGCAAGTTGTAGAAATAATAAAACATAAAAGAATAAATAATACAATTGACCTGTTTGTTTGTTTTTTTTTGCTGCACATACATGTTATTCCGTGTTAGAAAAACACCAGCATTGCAAAATAGATATTTGCTTTGGTGTTCAGTGCACCCTGTACTGTGCTGCAAAATATGGCAGCACTATAGAAATACAAGAGTTAAAGCCAAACTTCAGGAAAAATTATAATTTATACACTGCAGTAGGTGTGTACATTATTATTAAAAAGCTGTGTGATATGTGTGTAGGGCTGTTGCAAAGTATAAAATCTTGCCCTACAGCATGCCGTCACCAACACATAAGGCCCAGCTTCTGGGCACCGAGGAGAGGGAGAGATGTGACTCGAGCAGTACAGTGCTCAGGTCACATCATGTACCCCTCCCTCACTTTGCACAAGCAGGGCTAAATGAAGAATGTGGGAAGCCGCTTGTTTCTTTACAAGTGATCTCGACGATGTCGCGATGTGCACTAGTCCCGGGTGTTGTGCGGAGTAATGCAGGTGTGCACCTATCCTAAAGTAACTGAGTCACTCTAAGCCACATCTTGAATATTATGTAGGAAACCACAATGCAAGAGGGAAATAAGTACATGCAAAGGCTAGCAATTATATGACAAAGTTAGGTTGCAAAAAACAAAAGAGATGGCAAATCTCATTTATATTAAGAGGTTGGAAAAACATGTTCAATTTCTTGGAAAAGGATTTCTTAGAGGTGACTTGATTCATATGTATAATTATATCCAAGATTAATGTAAACATTTAGCAAATTACCTTTTTATTCCGAGTATTGTGAAAAGACAAGCGGTCATCAGTTATAGATGGAGAAAATAAAAAAGTGTCTTTTTCTAATTAATGTTAGAATGAAACCATGTCACAGATCATATATTTCTCATCAACCTTAATCATGAACCTTTTCAAAATATATTACGGGACCTTCTTTGATCTTTATTTAAAAAAATTAGCTTTCTTTTGATAAAAATAAATAGTTAAAGCAAGCATATGGCACAGCAGATTAGTATGAAACATTCCTTAGATAAATGGCTTCATTTTCTGTACTGTTGATGACTCTTTTGACCACCTTATACATTGTCTACCGAAAACCCACATTTAAGTATTTTGAGTATGTTCTATCTGGCCTTCAGTTACAAAACTGTTGCTGTGTGTATACACTAAAAGTCTCCACATGATATTAATAGAAAGGATGAAATACTGAATAAACCGGAACTGAGGAAATGCAATTCTCTAACATTTTGAACTGTTCTTGCTTCTTTTGAACAGTGTGTTCTTTCTTCAGAAGTTTTATTATTAGATTGACTTTAATAATATATGAAACATGTCAAAGTAACAATATGTTGTGCCAGCAAAATGGTACTGCAATTAAATGTGCACCTATCTATGTTGATGTTTTACACCCAGGCACTATTTAACAGCTTATCTGCAGTTCTAGCTTTAATTTCTAGCATTAGTTATGCACATTTTACAGTTTTATTTGGTTTAACAATTACAGGTCAACAAGTGCATATTAATATTTCTGCAAATGGGGTATTTATATATTGAGATATGTAACAAACCTGCAAACAGACTGCCAACAACAAACTTCACAGGAAAGTATTCAACTAGGTGAAAATTGAAAAAATTACATTGCAGTTTAATAAATAAAGTACTGTGTACTGAATCCTTGCTGAAAAATGCCAAGGTGATTAGAACCTAATACACTGTAAGGCATGTAGATAATGTCCAAATGTGTTACTGTTGAATAAATTACATGAAATGTGGCTGTATTTTTAATATGAAAGGAAATATAAACAATCTAATATGGCCTCCTATAAAAATGCACTGCAATGCCTAATTGTAGATGCATCTGCACTTACCACTTTCCCCTATTCCCCATGCAATGTCTCACAAATACTTGTTGATTCTGCTAGTGAAGTCTGCTTAATGCAGTTTCCTGTAATAAAGGGGGCAACACTGCTGCACTGCTACTGAATTTAGAGAAACAGTGTCCCTCAGTTAGGCTGTGCCTGCTTGCACTACAGTGCGATTAGAAGATGTTGCAGAGGGCATGGCTATCAGCATTGTCTTTGTGGATTCATAAGCCTATAGATTGTCATTCAGCAGCTGGCCACAACAAGCCCTGCCCACTGCTTTCTGGATTGTCAGAACTGACTGTGCTGCTGAAATCTTTCCACTATGAGCTGCAGTGTCTGGGAGGGGTGAGCATGTGAGACACACATGAAGGACAATGCGGCTAATTTAAAGCATGTAAAAGAAGTCTTTTTGTATAGTCAGATAGTAATAATATTATTATTAATAATAATAATTTGAGACCTGTCTGCCACACAAAGCCTTTAGATGTACTTTAAAGGGGAATTCACATTTAAACAAAAGAATTCCTAAATATACAATTCACTTAAAAAATGCATACAGTACATAACTGTTTTGTTCATTTATTCATTGCCCTAGTGTGTCAGATCACCATGCAGCTGCAATCCACAAGGTGCCATTAACCTTATGAGAACACCTTTTTAAGCTCCATTATAAAGCTGAGCATTCCCATCGTTGCCGCTGTTTTAGTACCCTTGGTCAAAGGCAATGTAAACAGGCATTTAGAGATCACACTCATAATATAATTTGGGCTTCATTTGACATCACAAGTAACTCAGGTACATTAGGCCATGATCAGCAAAAAGAAGCAAATTCCTCATCAGACAGAGAACCTTGAAAATGTTGTCCCAAGAAAGATAATTTGTTAGCGCTTTGTAGAAATGGGGAAGAAATATTTTTATTAGCCTGTATTTGTCTTCTCTCTTCACCCGTACCTGGTTTACCAGTGTGCTTACTAGGTTGGCCTGCTATTTTGTGGGACACAGTTGGAGCTCAGGAAAAAATCAGTAACATTGAATTACATACAACCATACACACCAAAAGTAATTTAAATATTTTAAGGCTTCACCAACTACTGGTGGCAATGTTTTAAAATGTATTCTACCCTGGTTTCTTCATCATCTATCTAATGTAGAGGCATTAAAGAACCAAAGAAGAGCATTTCTTCCATCTCAGTTATGGTTTGAACAGATGTAAAGAAACTCATTTCCTGAAGTTAGATAATACAGCCATGCAGGTTGGTACTGTCCTCTCCCAACAGTATAACTGTGGCAAGCTTTTCTCTGGTGTTTTTTCATTCTAAAACTATCTACCTGTGGTAGAATGAACTCTACAAGAACAGCACCAGATTTTAAAGGGAGTCAAGTATCCAGGTATTTACACAGAACATAAAAGTTCTAGTACCTTTATTCAAATTACTGACTGATTGGTCTTTGTTTTTCTCTCTCATTTGATAATCATATATTGCAGAACATATTTCATAATGGATATTCTGTATCATTCCATTCAATCTGAAAATTCTTACCCAGAACCTTCTCATATCATTAACCATTCTCATATCCTGTCTGCTTTTCAAACTTTACTTTGATCAGTCATACTCTGGGATATTATATACTGCAGTGCTGTCCCTTTAAAATCTTAGAGTTAGACTTCAAAGGCAGCTGGGTACCAAGCAATCCACAAGACCTTTGACTTTTTTTCGACTCACATTTAGTGGCACACTGTTAATGGATGTTACAGGGAACTCATTAAGACAACTGTGACTCATTACAGCCTAAGCCTCCCAGAAACTAGATGCTGCCTCTCAGAAATTGCACCCTTGAATGGCAAATTTGGCTGTGGCTAGTATCAACTGCTTTGGTTCAGTTTAAGGACTTTGTTGAAGTAGACCTAAACCCGAGCTGTGTATTATAAACAACTGTCATGGCTTTATCCCATAAATTAGTTTTTTGAACTTTTTTGCCCAGGCCATGAACTAGAGGAAGGTGGTTATTTTCACAAGCTTGTATGGAAGCAGACTTGTATGAAGACAGACTCACTGGAAAAGGCCAACAAGGATTAAGGGGGATTGAAATGAGTCTCTTGCCAAATGTGGAGGCCTCACAAATTCCAATTGAGTTACCCTTCCCAGCTAAACATGGTTTTACCCAGTTTGTATTGCCCGCCATGCCCAAGTTTGCTTGACCAGAGCAGAGACTACTTCTTCCTTTGTCACCCTTGAATTTACATTAAAAGGACCCTATCCCTGCTGTACAATTATTTTGTTTAAAAAAACTTTGTTTTGTTAAATATCCCCTATGGCAGTGTCCAGCTTCCTGTGTCCTTTTTCCGACAATAGCTTGCTTATTAGCCTTGAAAATGGTGAGAATTCAGTATCAAGATTCACCTCTTGCAGACTTAAAGATTTGCCCCACAGAGTTTGGGTTTTTATGATTACAAGCAGGATTCAATGAACCTCTGTGAATCGAACCTGAGCAAAGTTGCTCATCCCTATGTAAGACTTATATTTTTAAGCTCTGGTCACCTGTCTGTTCACACATACAGTTCCTGTAATTTGTAGTTACTAGTTTGGATTTGATGTCTGCTTTGGATTATTTTATAATAAAGCTCAAGATTTCATTTCACTTTTTACATTTAATTTGGTGGCTTTCGACTTTGCTTATTAGGACTTAACAAGCAAAACATGCACCAACACATGTATTTTGCAGTTATTGTTGCCCTGAATGTTGTTAAAGTGTTCCAGAAGCTCTAATGAAATCTCTGATCCTATCTTACTTTAAATGTTTTTCAAACAAAGATTTGAGTTAACTCCTACACTCCAACCCTGTACCTTGCAGCTGCAGAAGAAATCGAGTTCCATCTGAAATTCAATCCAGTTTTATCTGGATGTACTTGGAAGAAAAATAAAAGATAAAACAATAAACAGTGGAAATACTGAAGAGTCCCAGGTGATACACTCTGTATTGAATACTGGGCAACTTGTGCACAAATACATTTAGATAGAAAGTAATGAGGCACATAAAAGAAAATACATATCAATCCTGACAACGGATTTTTCTCTTTGAGCTGTTTATAGACTTATGATGTGTCAAGAGAACATTATGATGGCTTTTTAATGGACTCTGTAAAATAAAAATTGGTTGAGCACAGATTTGTTTCTTGTAAAGGAAAAGTAATAATCAAGTTCCGGTATTAGCTGTTTTGCATGGAAACATTACTTATGAAATTGCTACAAATTAGCAGAAACCAAAATAAGTAGAAAATGATCACACAGTGTGTTTGATAATGGCAAGAAGTCACAATACTCGGATAGCATAATTGACTTTAGAATGCTTATTCAATTAAGCCACGCAAAGAGCAGTGATTATGTACAAGGTGAACTGGAACATGTGTAACTGAGGTGCTGCATTCAGCTTATCAAAGGCGTATGATTGTAGATGGTCATTGGGGCTACTCCTTAGCATAAACACAATACCCTTTGACTGTGAGACCCTGAGTTTGGAAATAATGCCCAAAGACAGCACTAAACTTATGAGTTTGTCCAAATAGTGTTTATTCAATGAGACAATATAAAATGGCCACCGTATTTCGGAAAGCTAAGTGATCTTTCCCATCCCCTGCTTAGATATAGTATATATTTGCAGGATTGGCAGGATCATCACAATTAATCTGTATATAGAAGAGTACAGTAAACAATGATGTATAAAATATTAAAGAAACAAAGCTATGAAACGCAAAACAACTTCTCGTGGGTTATGCATCTCATTAACCTTGTTTGTTTAACATTATATTCATTATTCACAGTGCTTAGCTAATTGGTTTGGCACTTTCATTGGACTTTGCACAAATTTACAAATTAAATGCCAAGTTTGGCCTGGTGGGCTAGTCCTTTCATGGTAGAGGTAGATTTCAGTGGGCTACAGCAATATACCATTGCCATGGTGCCGTACTGACTGGTAGGCGTGGTAAAATTGGTTGTTTCAAAAGTACATGGTCTATTGTGACACACCTTTTTTCATTTTCCAGTATCAGCTTTCTTTGCAGCTCCCAGAATTTGGCACATGGCATCTAAGAGACACAAAGGAAGTTAGTAATGGAAGACTTCCCCTATTCAGATTATAGGTCTGAACAGGAAGCAAGTAGCTTGAAAATTCCCAGCATATGCCACTGACTGTAGGTACAACTTTAGGTACCACTGTAATTATCAAATATTGCAAGAAAAAGTCACTAAATAGTCAAATATTTCCAGTCATAACAAGCACATTTGTACACACTTTTACATTGCCAGCTTAAATGTGGATACAGCCAAAGACCTATTTCTGAGCATTTGGAAATACTAAAGTATTTAACTAGATACTGACAAAGACTAATCTCTCACCAAGTAGCAGCCATTTGTAGGGAATTAACAGGTTTTCTCAATCAACAAACACATTTACAAGCTGAAGAAGCAAAGAAGGTAGCTTTGTGGATAAAAAAAGTTTTGTGATACAATATGGGATTAAGCATTCCTTCCACTTTTCTGAAATTAGAAAGAGGGACACTTTCCAACACAATGTACTTAGGCAATGGGCACACCCCAGTTATGTGGACCATTAAGAAATTATATGCCAATAGAATTTATGTTAAACCCAGTTTTTTTTAACCATTATTTTTCCTTTTATATTGGTTCTTCAAAATAGCATTTGAGAGGTATGGATTAAACAAGAGTGAATATTTGAAGCAAATGTTATTAACAATACATTTATTTGAGCACATGATAAAGGTGGAAATGCTGGGGGTTATTTACAAACACTTCAGAGGAAAAACTTGAGTAATTACTCACAAAGGTCTGTATGCCCAGCAAATATCTGTATATATGTGTTTTGTGTGAATATTTGCAAAAATAAATGTTCTTAATATATTTTCTTTTTTAGTTCCAATGCATTATGGTGTGATAGTGCATTATGGCCACTAGATGGAGCTGAGGAGTACATGAAAGTGTTAGTATTTCCTATGTTTAAATGTTAATAGTCGAAGTATTATTAAACGTTGAATAATTTTTAAAATAATTTTTTAAACATCAAGGAGTAGCATCTATTGTACGTGACTTCATCAGCATTTTATATAGCTTAGAAACATTTTGATTTTAAAATTACTTTAAATTTATATAACAACAAAAAGCAGTTGCAAAATCATAGCTCAGGGGAAGAAGAAGTTAATTAGAGCTTATTAGTGTTAACTAAGTGTTAATAGGGGTAAAATAGAAACACTGTTTATTTATTAAACCTTTAAGGTTGTTTTAACGGACAAAATATACAGATAAAAGGTCATCCTTTTAAACTGCTATAAATAAGCCAGTGTAATTACAATGTAAAAAGAAAAACATTGCTACAGTAAACTCCCAGTTATCCAACACACACGGGGATTGGTAGATGCCAAAGCAGACCATTCTCCCCGAAAAATTTAAACAAATAGTAAAAAAAAAAACAGCGTAGGGTTCCCGTCACAAATCATACCAGACCAGTAAGGTCTGGTAGGAATATTAGGAGGGACCCCCCCAGTTAAAAATAAATAAAAGTGCGCGGGGTTCCCCCCAAAAGTCATACCAAGCCTTTTAGGTCTGGTTGGGAATTCTCCCCCTTAAAATTCCCAACTAGACCCTTATTCCGAGCACAGGCCTGGCAGGGCAGAAAAGGGGGGGAGATGAGCAAACCCCCCCCCTCGCCATACCAGGCCACATGCAACAGACCCTTAATCCGAGCACAGACCTGGCAGGGCAGGAAAGGGGGGGAGATGAGCAAACCAGCTCTTGCCATACCAGGCCACATGCACCAGACCCTTAATCCGAGCACAGACCTGGCAGAGCAGGAAAGTGGGGAGATAAGCGAGCCCCCCCTTGCCATACCAGGCCACATGCCCTTGGCATTGGGAGGATGCTTTTCCAGGGTCCCCCTGGAAAAGCACTTTGTTCCCATGCTGATGAGGACAAGGGCCTCTTCTGCCATCACCCAGGATCGGTGGTTGTGGGGGTCTGTGGGCAGGGAGGCTGGAAAACAATTTTTTCAATTTAAAGATTTTTTCTAAAAGTATGGTGTATTTATTTACATTTTACTTGAACCCTTTAGTGAATAAGTAGGGGTACAAGTACCCCTCACTCATTCACAGTTTACAGGGAGGGGCAGCATCCGGGTGCCTCTTTTATGAAAGGGGGTAACCCGATGCAAATAAACCCCTCTGCCTGCAGACCCCCACAACCACTGGGCCAGGGTTGTGGTGGAAGAGGCCCTTGTCCTTCATTAATCCTTCATTAACCCCTTATTGACTGCAGACATACCCTGTACGTCCCCAGCATGAAGTGCCCAAATAACTGACCACGTACACTATACGTGATCAGTTTTTTAAGCTTTTAAAAGCCGGTAACCGCTGATCTCAGCGGTTACTGTTCTCAGCAGTTACCGTTCATTAATGGATGCCTCAGTATCCATGAAGCTTTTACAGATACCTTTAAGAAATAATTAAGCTTTTACAGATACCTAATCGCTGTAAGCGATTGAGCATCTGACAGTGACAACAGAGCCGTGTGACTGGCTCTGCTATATCACTGTTTTGACAGCTCTGCACACATCGGGATCTGTTTTGACAGCTCTGCACAGATCCCAATGTGTACAATGATAAAATGTTTCATTTTGCTACATATTTCTATGCTTCCTAGAAATCTGTAGCAAAATTAAACATTTGTATCATTGTAATAAAAACATTGTATCAGACTTCTGATTGTTCTAAGAACATCAGAAGCCTTTAGTGACATCTGAATCTGCAGATTCAGTCACTTAAAGTTATTATTGGCTGTTCCCAAGTTGTAACCAGCCTAATAATAACCAAAAATGAAAAAAAAAATGATCAAGCAGTCATGGTGGCTGCTTAATATAATATAATAGACAAAAAAGTCTATCCTATAATTATTATACAAATTAACAGTTTACAATGAAAATCTGCACCTGAGCTGCAGCTTTGTTTTTCACCCTAATTAATTCTACTATTTAACCCCCTCATGACGGTGTTGTTCAGAGTATGTTGCTGTCACTAAGGCTGGGTTCACACCTGAGCATTTTTTTAATGCTCGTTTTTCAGCTCGTTTTTTTTTTTTGCGTTTTTTTGTCCAGTGAAACGCGCGTTTCACTGGCGGTATGATTTTTTTTCCTTTTATTTTCTCTATTTTCAATTTGTTTTTAGTTTCACTTTTAAACTTCCCGCCGGCTGCGCCCCCCTGCAACGTGGCCGCTCGCAAGGGACGGAACCCAGGAGTCGGAAGCCGCCGAAGACACAGTGGGGATCGCAGACAAGGTAAGACCTGTACGCTGTATTCCCGAGAGTGACTCGGGGTTACCGCTTTGTTAAGCCCGATGTACACTAGGGAATACCAATTGAAACGCCGCAAAACGCCTCAAAGAAGCTCCTGTACTTCTTTGGGCGTAAGGCGTTTTGCAGCGCGTTCCTACACGCTGTAAAACGCCCAGGTGGGAACCATGCCCATAGGCAGTCATTGGTTTTCACATGTTGAGCGTTTTACAGCGTGTAGGAACGTGCTGTAAAACACCCAGGTGTGAACCAGGTCTAAGTGTGACAGTTATTGACACTTAGGGGTGATTTACTAACCTAAACACACACACACACACCAGGTGTGTGTGATTTTCACACAGCAAAACGTATTTATCAACCAAAAAGTCTCTAAAAGCATATTTCCACTAATGCCATATATGGAAAAATCATGCACATGATGCATATATAATGCTGCTTCACAGTTTAGACAAAAATGGTTAGCTTATGCATTTACATTCCTGCATTCATCAACGAAAGCAACATAACATAGAGCTAATTTACACCACATTACCTTGCAATTCATTGCAGGGCTTTCCACAACACACCTGCTGGGTGTGTACACACTACAAAGGTGTTTCGATTCCTCCCATAGATCATGCTGGGAGGGAACACACTACAGAGGTGTATACACGTTCGTGGTGTGTTTAAAAGGTTAGTAAATCAACCCCTTAGTTACAGTTACATTGTAGGCCACCTAACCTAACCACTATTAGGTTTTAGGAAAAAAACTAAATGTTAGCTTTTTGTTTTTAGACCCAGAAGTACAAAAAAAATTCAAATCCTAGGGATGTGAGGTTTTTCCCAAAAAAAGGACAAATAAATGAATTTATTTTAATGAATTTTTTTTAGCTGTGATATTTTTCTAAAAAACAATAATAATCAAAACTGGGAAAAAAGTGTTTTATTTAAATTTTTCCTCCTTTTTTATATTTTATTCATCCTAAGTGAGGCGTTAGGTACACATATGTGATATAAATACATAGCCCTACCTGTCCTCTAATATGTGTGGGTGCATTTAGTAAGAAAGTGGAAGAACAATACAGTGGAAGAACAATACAGCAAAAATGTAAAAAGTGTGTCAGTCATTAAGGAACAGAAACTGAAAAAAAAGCTCAGTCATGAAGGGGTTAAAGGTTCTATGTGCCCCTAATTTTTATACCAACATCTTTAACCTAAATGTATGGCTTCATCAATGCATTTAGGTGCGTATAGTGACGGTGTCAGTATCAGAGGTTATAAACATTTTTTTAGCCACTGACACTGAGTTCACAACATGTTGGAAAAGGAGTTTAGAACACTTAGCTTTTAATGAAGGTTGTTATAGCTACCTTTATCAGTAAAATTGCCAGCATGGATCCTACATTACCTGTACCCAAAAATAAAATGTTCTTTCTTTAAAATGCAAACATGTTGTTGATTATATATAGAATTATAAATATGCTTTAATGAATTATTTTTTTACATATTTTGCTACTCTTACTTCTTTGTTTAAATTTGTACTTGTGATTGTTTCCAATGACCACTGCTTTGTAAAAATGTGCAAATGCTGGGGCATGTCTGAGCGCAGGATGTGAACAGCCACAGTCGGTACACTTCAAATACTGCCCGATCCCGCACCACAGTGTGGCAATTCTGTTGTATCCCCCCCATAGCCACCTCCATACCAGTGTTGTTCCTGGAATATCAGGCTGAACAGTCCCCTGTCGTCTTCTCTGCAGTGAAGGATAAGGCTTGCACAGGGTTAAGCAAGAATGGAAACTCTCGTGGTTCCTCTCCACATTCTATACAACTACCCAGGCACATTCTGGTGGGCCAGGAGGGGTATTAACAATGGCATCTTTGTCAATTTACAAACATTTAAAAGTAATGGTAAAGAGCCAGCAGATCAACGGGGTCATTTGCAAATCTTCCGGGCTATACACTGAGCAGACCTACAGTGCTCTCCTTCCTGGCCCCTCTCCATCTGTCCTGCTAGCTTTTACAGCCAGCAGTCTGCTGAATACAGGAGCCCTGCTGTGCTCCTGACAGCAGGGGTCTGGAAACTAGGGCCCCAAGATAAGCTGCCTATGCCCCAGTACACATCTCTGGATTCCCGCCTAAGTGGCCTCCCAAGAACAAAACACACATAGGGGGTGAGGTAGTTGCTCCCCTCCCTCCCATCCCTCCCCTCTCAGGCCTACACCTCCCAGGACCCTTGTGAGGTCTGTGGGAGGGCTAAACCAGTGTTCTTCTCTCTGACTGGCAGATCAAAGGCTGTGCTGAGGCCAGACTCTGCCTGTGGATTTCAAAGAAAAGAAACTTAACCCTGACTGTTCTGCTCCACTATTGCTGTGAGGTCTGCTGGGATTCATAGTCCCTCCCTGTCATAGGCTGGTGGGGTAAGACTAATTGTTCCACCCTGCTTTGTGCTGCTGAGGTCTGCTGGGACTTGTTGTTCCGCCCTTACTGGACTTACCCCTATTGTGCCTTGGGACCTCTGCTGAATTAACTTTTACAGCAACTCTGATTCCTGGATTAGTACCACTGCAACTCTGGACTTTCTTTCCCCTGTGCCCCATTGTCTACCTTTGTATTGTACTGCAATCCCCAGGACATAACCCTGTCCTCCACACTTTGCTTTGCAAAGATAATGTTAGTAAATAAGGTAAAGATGTATTCATTTTGAATACACATTCATGTGCTGGCAAAAATCCAGTTTTAAATTTCCCATGCAGATTCAAATTAAACACATTTTTACTAACACTCGCTGTGCAAACCGAGCATACCTTGCCATGTAAACAGCCCCTATTCTTTAGTAAATTAACTGTACCATTTTGTCTTTATTTCTCATGTAGAATGTTGTAATATTATGAGTAGAAATTATTGCAGCAAAGAACTGTGAATGCAGATTGTTATTAATATTACTCATTGTTAACAGCAGTTATGTATTAGTATTGATAGTTTGAAATGGTTACAATATCTTCTGTGATTTGTAATAAATGCTCCAAAAGCTTTTAATTGCTCTGGTTATTTCATTGCCATCAGGAAAAAGCAATAAGGAAAAGCACATGTAAACCGTAACATAGTACTTGCACTTGTATTATTGTTACAATAATTAAAGATAAAACACATAGGGTGGAGCTTAGTGATGTCATTATATTGGTTGCAGCTGCAACCCATTGCCCTGGCACACACATTGGAGCATTCAATGTTTGAGTTCCAAACATAAGATAGTGCTATATGGTCACTCAGCAAATGTGAGTGTTTTGCTAGTTTTATTGTTGTATATTTTTTTTATAAACGGAATTACTCTATGGATCATCTTTGTTTTGTGCTTTGAGTGCCCTTTTGAGTGCTTCCATGTTACTGGTTATCCAACTGCGAAATACATAGAGTTCCTGCACACACCATTATACAGCTAATGATTGTGGGACCAGTTTAGAGTGACATTGTGGATATTATGGGATTCTATGGGATACTATATATGACCTTTCTAAAATTTTGAGGTCATACATTCTAGAGAGTTTGGTTCCAATATGTGGTGGGGCATCATTCAGAAGCATTATAATTCATACAGGAAATAAATATTAGATGAGAATTGTTGTTGATTGGGGCATACAACTCATATGTGCTTTCATCTTATGTTTTTTTATTATGTTATTAATTGATTTTTCTTGTGCTCCCTTATTGACCATTATTGTAATATATTGTATTTATCATTTCTGGAAGGGTGCCTCTTAGATAGGTGATTTTAGGTTATTTTGCACAATGTTTGGGTTATAACTACAGTTCTTTAAATGTTCCAGAGTGGACTTCTGCAAACTGTGGGTTTGATTTACTAAATGAATAGAATGTGTTCACTTTGTTGGTTTGTGTTTAGATGAAGCACTGAGATCTTGAGGAATGCTGAATTAAATTTTACTTGCTTAGGAGAATATTACATCAGAATACAGCATTGTGCAGAAAAAAATAAATATAAATATATATATGAAAAACGTCCTGTGTATCATAGATAAGTATGCATATAGAAAACTAACATTGCACTACAGCGCCATCTACAGCCCAAACATATCAGTATATGCTGTTGTATTTCCAACACACTTTACAGAGAAAATTTTCACTCAGCTTTACTTCATTCACTAAGCTAACTGAAAATTGTCTTTAAAAATTAGCTTTGTAAAGTTAACACACTCCTTTAGTAAATCAACCCTACTTTCTCAGAATATACATATACAGTATATACTAGACATCTATATACAGACATTTTCAACAAGTTGTGATGAAAGTGTTTCTGATTGCCAGCTACAGAATCCCCACATGGTCCATTCCTTAATAAATGAATGGGCAATTTGTGTTACTGCAGCCACCACAGGTCATGTCAGCAGCACAGGGGATATTTTACTATGGGGCAGTGATATATTTAAAGTAAAGACAGAGTTTAGGCACCTCTGGCAGATTTATTTTAAACATTTAGTGTGCTTGTATTACAATGACCCAGGTCTTAGTAATCCAATTGCTTTTGCAATGTCGTTTGGAAAGTGGCATTGCATACCACAGTTTCGAAATTGGCACATTATTTTGCTATCTAAAGAAAAATGTTAAGCATCTTATTATAAGCCATTATTTGTATATCTATTCAGTTAATACATTTAAATATACTCATGTTTGGTAAACATTGATTTAGCTGACTGTATTAATTATATTAAAGATGATTACAAAGCATCTTGAAATTTAAAGCTAATAATAAATATTTATAAACTGTAGATTAGAAATGATTCATAGTTTCTTTAAATATTTCATTGTTAAAAAAAATATAATAATGAAATGGAATAACTTTGTCTTATATTACTCACAATGAATGATGGTACCATGGGTGTTAAGGTATGTTTTAAAAGGATCCCGGTGGATTTAGAAGAGTTTTCTCATACAAGATAAATTTCTAGAACATGTTTGTGACAGTGACAGATGCAGTAGTGTTGCAGTGGTGGATGCAGCAATCCAGGTCCAAGCAGTAGTGACCAACCAAGATACAGTTGTTCTTCAGAATAAGAGAGATCCCACAGATTGACATTTTTACTGGCATTGAGGAACCTGAAAGATACATATCAGCAATTTTAAGCTATTTCAATACACAATATAATCTTCCTAAAATCCACATGGGAGGGGCAGACAGGAAAAAGGGTTACACTACCAACCCACATGTAACCTTTAGCCCTTTATTTATTTTCTCCCTCTCTCTCTCTCTCTTTGAACCCTCCCCCACCCTACTATCCCCTGATCTGCCTACCTTACCATTCCATCCTACCGCCAACATGTAACCCCAACATACAATCCATTCTCTCTTTCAAGAAAACAAAAAAAAACATCACTTATGGAAATATGCAAGGCAACTACCAGCAACATACATTGAATCAGTGGAATTGTCCCAAAGTCTACCAAATGGGATCCACCCCAATCAGACTAGACTCTAGAAGAGCCATTGATAAAGCACACTCCTCTGTATACAACACAAATGCTTACATCTCTTACAGTTCCCTGACCAATGCATCTGCTTTTTATATGTCTACCTTTCACTAGTAAAACACGGTTATAGCGAGACAGTGCAGAGAATTACAGTGTTACTGAAAAAAATAATATCCATCTTTCACAAACAGTCCTTATTTTACATAATCATTATGACTACACAAACCAACTTTTGTGAAGCCAAATTCACAGTTGCAGCATCTGTATTGAACAACAACACTTCTTAGGCTTTGCCCAAACCAAAAGTTAGGCAGCCTAGCTGGGGTTTCCTCTGACAGTAGCAAATTTCCAATTGCATAACTAATTTGACTGTTATATACTATGAATACTTTGAAGGAAACCTGCAGTATACAAGAGTTTCCCCACATTTCCCTCAAGTACAATTAATGTTTGTTCACTATACTAATTACTAAAATAGTAGGAAAAGCACCTGTGATTTCATAGACAGAAAAACTTGTCCTACAGAAGGTCGTAAAGACATAATGAGAAGCAATTTATTGTTAACATTATCTTGCACAAAACTATGAAATAAAATCATAAAAACATATTAGTGACCATAGTGAGAAGTTCTAAATTTGAGGTTGGTCTCTCTCTTTTACAAGATAATGTTATTTTATTATGGTATAAAACATTAGCACTAGCTGCTATTTTATAAAAATGAAATCACAGTTAATCACTGTAAGACATAATAGAAACTATTTCTCATGCTGGAGCACGCTGCTCCTATGAAAAGACTATAGAAAGTTAGTTAGTGATCATGATAGCTCCCATAGCCTAGGGTATTTTGTAGCTTAATCAACATGCCTTAGATTTATTTTATTCTCATATCATTTGACAGGTTATGAATATTTGGCAATTACTACAGTGTTGAATTAAATTGATATCGTTTATTCAATATAATGCGCCCAATATAAGAGAGAGGATCTATGCATCTAAATTAATAGTTGCGTGGGCTGTCTGCTGCAAAAGAAATTGTTCCTCCGTAGCAAATAATAAAAGAAAAAAACAGTAAATGAAGGAGACAAAACCTTTTTTAGCAGGTAGTATTTGTGTGTGTTGTATGTGTATGTTTTTTGCTATTTAGTGTTTCTTAGGTGTAGGTAAATGCATACTTCTGCATAGGAGTTTAGGTTTTCATGTACCAGGCATGATCATCATGCCCCAGGCCTGCCGCTGGGTTCTTTGAGTCTAGTGACACCCAGCCACCATGTAGGCACTAAGCACAGTGATTTCCCAAGAGCTGAGGGTGTGCAGCACCAAGTCTATCCTTTTTCAGGTAAGTAACCACTCACATTAATGATCTATTTAGCTCCCACCTGCCACCAAAGTAAAAGGTTCCCTTTAGGTCAGGCCTACTCAAAGTTTACAGGCTTCAACTTTTGTCTTTTTTGCTGGTCTAGGGTTGCTGTGGGTAGTTCAAAACACCAGCAACAGCTCTAGTATCAAGCTACCAGAACTGTGGTGCCAATTATGAGTCATTCTTCAAAAAAATATTATTTTACCTTTAGCATTTGACCATTCAAAGAAGAGTCTAATTCAAAATAAGATGGTGTACCTTTTTTTTAAGTGATTAGTAATTACTTTAAGTGTATCAAAGTCTAAAGGTTTTTAAATGATTTCAAATGCTGATCAAATCACTTACAATGCATGCTGCTCTTTGATGTTGAAAAGTTTTAGTTTCCTGCAAACTCAGCTGGGCCCCTGAGAAGTGGCCCTGATATCTTGTTTTAGGGTGCCTCCTTTCCCTTGCATAGTCATATGGAGCCACCCTGGTGTATTTTAGTAAGCTGTGAGTGTCTCCACAAACACACAGACCCAGCAAGGAAAGCCACTTCACTTTTCCCTGCTCCCCATCCACCCTCTTCCCTTGTTCAAGCTAGGCAATGGACAGTTCCTGGAGTCTATTCTATCCCTTGGCATCTTGTACTGGACAAGTAAGCTGAGCTGAGAGTTGAAGCCAACTTTTCTGGACCAGATTACTGTAAGTGTTTGGACAAAAATACTTTGCTGGGTAATGTATATTTGATTGATCTGGATTTATTATTGAAAAAAAAGATTGAGAGTTTAATACTACTTTGATGAGATTCATATTTTGCAAAAACTATTCAAATAAGGCAACACATAACACCTAGATTTTGGCTTTAGCAGCAAGCACGAAAAAATCTTATTTTGTTATATGTGCAATTACATTTTTCATGTTGTTCTTTACATGTAGTAATGGAGTTAATAATGAATGCACTAGTGTCTTCATACACTCACATGCTCCATCAAAAATTCTGTAAATTTACATATACTTTTAACAAGCCACTTAGTGGGATTATGGTAAAGCTTAACTACTTTTTATCATGGGGCTGTCTGTTGCACTGATAGTCATAAGGGAGACTGATTCCTGCACTTGGTTTTTAAACAGACAACTCCAGCTTCAAATGTTACTGTCTTTACCATGCTCTAAACCAGTGATGGCGAACCTTTTTGAGCCTGAGTGCCCAAACTGAATCACTAAACCAACTTATGTATCTCAAAGTGCCAACCCTTCAATTAGACCTGAATACTCTCAGGGGGGCTCTGCAGTTTTGAGGTGGTCTGTACGGGCTCTCAGGGGGCTGTGCGGCTCTCAGGTTGGATCTGCAGGGCCTCTGGTGGTCTGTACAGGCTCTCAGGGGAGCTGTGCAGCTCTCAGGTGGTCTATTATGGCTTTTGGGTGGGCTCTGTGTTCTCTCAGGTGCTATGTATGAGCTCTCTGGCGGGCTGTGCGGCTCTCGGGGGTCTATAAGGGTTTTCAGGTGGGCTCTCAGGTGGTCTGTTCGGGCTCTCTGGGGGGGCTCTGTGGCTCTCTGGAGGGCTGTGCGGGCTCTCGGGTGGTCTATAAGGGCTTTCAGGTGGTTTGTATGGGCTCTCAGGGGGGTCTGTGTGGCTCTCTGGGGGGCTGTGCGGCTCTCAGGGGGGCTGTGTGGGCTCCCAGGGGGGCTGTGTGGGCTCCCAGGGGGCCTGTGCAGCTCTTAGGGGCGCTGTGTGGGCACTCAGGGGAGCTGTGCAGCAATCCTGGCCAGAGTGCATGAATGCAGATAGGAAACAGCTGCCAAGGGGCTGCAGGGGATCAGCAGCACAGGGATGCAACAAGGCATAGCAAAAAGGTGAAAACTAGAATTGTACTTAAAACAGCGCAAATTGTTTCACATACTGTAGACTTTGGTATACTAAATGTGCGGGTTTACATCCAACTTCAGTGACATCACCCCCCCCCGTAACACTGCACGAGCGACATTATACCAGCTCTCTGCCTTTGTGTGTATGCCGCTCCCTCAGCGTTCCATGCCTGGTCACATGCACACAGAACATCCTATACTCCTTCCTTACTGTTGAGTGCCATGACGCTTAGCGAATCAGCACACGCAGTTGTCGCCACTCAGCCAATCAGGGCACCCCGGGTTCTGCTTCTCCTAATCCTAGCTTGTTGTGGGCCGAGCGGTGGCTGTGTGCTGGGAATGGTCGGTGCTGTGTGTCACTGCTATCGCTGGAGCTGCGTCCCTTTGGTAATGCGGACCTGGGCCTGCGTGCCAGCAGAGGGGGCCCCGCGTGCCCACTCTGGCACGCGTGCCATAGGTTCGCCACCGCTGCTCTAAACCCTAGCAGGCAGCACTGAATGCTGGGCTTTAAAGTCCCATAGTGGTGCCACACCACACAGATGTGCGTTCTACTACGCCCATAGACCAGCACTGGATGGGAGACTGTAAGGACTGTGAAGGTCACATGACCACCAGCTTTGAGCACTTTTTTTAAAGGTTAGAGGACAAAGTGGCAATAAAAGAGCATGAGAGATCCTGGATTTAGGCTTTAAGAGGAATATGTCAAGACAAAATTGTTATGGAATGAATCCCAGAGTAAAATGTTTTTGGCAAACTTCTTGATTAATGTAACAATGTTCTAATAATTTCATTATGGTGTAACATTTACAAATATGCTTTTTCTGCAGGCACCCCTGACTCTATTCAACCTTCTTCCCACAGCTGGAGATTTAAAGTATCAATAAACCCTAATTAAAACCACAATGTGCCAGTTAAACTAAATATATAAATCACCACATCATGTTTTTTTTCCTTGACTGAGCTATCTAAATGTTGTTTCCATTGTCCTAATGTTTGGCTTACCCACAAAGCGCAGCCTTGGTCCCAAACGTACTGTGTAAGGTTTCAGCAGTGTACATATAATCATGGTCGTGTGCACCTCGTACTACATTGCTTGCCCAATAATATGCATTTACAATGCTGGCCTCTCCTACAAGTAACGGCCAGCCAGCAGCATGGTAGCTGTTTCTTTCCCTATTGTCAATCAGCTAGGCCATAGATGGGGCTTTGAAGGAAATGGCTGGTTTTGCAGTAGGAAGAAGTTGTGTGTTACGGTGCTAGGAATATTTTAGGACACAAAGAGCACAAAGCATTTCAGAACATATCCGGAATCCACCAAGGGTACATTTTATCTACAGTGAGGGTATGTAGGGCTAGCATAGCCACCCTTAAAAAAGGAAGTGTGACGCCCAGATTTTATAAAGTTTTTTATTCATGCTTTATATTAAAAAATAGATAACCAAACATATACAAATGAGTAACTGAGAAAGTAAAAAAAACATTATATTGGTTTTTATTAGGGATGTCCCGATACCACTTTTTCAAGACCAAGTACAAGTACAGGTACTTGCCGATACCAATTACCGATACTTTTTCTTAAAGGGACATGTGACATTTTTTCTAAAACAATACAGACTAATGATCTTGGGGCAGTTTCTCACCAGGCTGCATCCAGATCTCACCAGGGCTGATTAGACATCTCACCAGAGCTAAATACAGATCAGACAGAATCTGTACGCAGCCGGGTGACATCTGGACTCCAGATCCCACAAGGCTGCGTCCAGATCCCACCAGGCTGCACCCAGATGTCACCAAGCTGCGTTCAGATGTCACCAAGCTGTGTCCAGGTCTCACCAGGCTGCTTCCAGATGTCACCAAGCTGCGTCCAGATCTCACCAGGCTGCTTCCAGATGTCACCAAGCTGCGTCCAGATCCCACCAGGCTGCGTCCAGATGTCACCAAGCTGCGTCCAGATGTCACCAAGCTGCGTTCAGATGTCACCAAGCTGCATCCAGATGTCACCAGGCTGCGTCCAGATGTCACCTGGCTGCATCCAGATGTCATCAGGGCTGAATAGAGATCAGACAGAATATAGACGCAGCCTGGGGACATCTGGACGCAGCCTGGTGACATCTGGAGTCAAGGGGGTTGATTTACTAACCTAAACACACACACACACCAGGTGTGTGTGATTTTCACACAGCAAAACGTATTTATCAACCAAAAAGTCTCTAAAAGCATATTTCCACTAATGCCATATATGGAAAAATCATGCACATGATGCATATATAATGCTGCTTCACAGTTTAGACAAAAATGGTTAGCTCATGCATTTACATTCCTGCATTCATCAACGCAAGCAACATAACATAGAGCTAATTTACACCACATTACCTTGCAATTCATTGCAGGGCTTTGAACAACACACCTGCTGGGTGTGTACACACTACAAAGGTGTTTCGATTCCTCCCATTGATCATGCTGGGAGGGAACACACTACAGAGGTGTATACACGTTCGTGGTGTGTTTAAAAGGTTAGTAAATCAACCCCAAGATGTCACCTGGCTGCTTACAAATCTCACCAAAGCTGCATCCAGATCTCACCAAAGCTGCGTCCAGATCTCACCAGGCTGCGTCCAGATCTCACCAGAGCTGCATCCAGATCTCACCAGAGCTGCATCCCGATGTCACCAGAGCTGCGTCCAGATCTCACCAGCCTGCGTCCAGATCTCACCAGTGCTGCGTCCAGATGTCACCAGCCTGCGTCCAGATCTCACCAGAGCTGCGTCCAGATGTCACCAGGGTTGTCTATTGGGTCTCTCCAGCGCTGCGTCCAGATGTCAGGAGGGCTGCATTTTGTGTCTCTCTGTGTGCTGAAGTCTGATATGTCCCCCTGCACTCCTTGCAGCGTCTCCGGCCAGGCCAGTACACTGAGCAGTCACTGTGTACTGCATGTGTCAATCTCTGTGTGCTGAGTGATTGCAGAACGGAGCGGGTGCCGGTCACTTGCCCACTCCGAGGCTGTATTTCCCGGTGTGGGGCTGCCTAGAGCCTGCGCTGGGGAGGTGAAGGAGGAGACGTGGGACCTGGCAGGCACTGTCAAAGACAGCTACTGCTTGGTCAAGTACTTGTGAAAATGCCCCTGACCCCACAAGCGCAGGAGCTAAAGGGCCAGTATCAGCCTTAAGTATCGGGGCATTTTCACGAGTACAAGTACTTGTGAAAATGCCCTGTATAGGCCCCGATACTAGTATCGTTATCGGGACATCACTAGTTTTTATGATTTGGATTAAGTGACACTTTAAATATTCTGTTTTACAACAGTGTAACATTGATTCACATGTGAAAGGTTTTCTTTAACCTGTTGTTATCCTCTTTTTTTTGGGAAGTGGGATTGCATGATTAAATTAATTTCCTTAGCAATAAAATGTGATTGCAGAACATAATTTGCCATTATTAGTGATGCAAAGGAACTAACTGTGGAAAGTCACAGAGTGTCTTTAGGACTAAAGTTGGGAATCCTATGCACAGTCATGGCCTTCCTGGTTCAAAATGAATTAAACAGATTTTGTTTGGGGTGTCCTCGCAATTTATAGGTATTGGAAAACTTTGCGCATCTAACAGTTTAAATCTAAAAATTATCTGTGGTGCCTCACTAGGAATGATGGGTGGTGAAATATCTGCCAGCTTTGGATGAATCACTTTACCCCTGGTACCAGACCTGATTCTCCCCTAATTAAAACAGTGGTACACCCTTGACACTTTTATACTTTCCTGTGTTCTATAGCATTTATAGATCTCAAAGACCTCACGTGTGTAAATGAGTCAGAAACATTCTGATTGTTGCTAAAGATGCTTGGAATTTTCAGGCCATTTATGGTCATTCTAATACTTTGAATAGATTTAGTTTAAATATATTTATATGGCTTGTTTTCATTTAAACTGTTATGCAAAAAACATGACTGGTATTTACAGAGTAATAAAAACAACACTACCTTTGACCATTGCGTTATTGTTATTTCCCATAATTCCAGCCCCAGATATAATTTTGGAGAAACAACATCCCTACAGTGCTATAAAAATGTCTAATATATTCCAATTCCAAGTAATCTGCAGTTAGAACTGAGTTATCAGCTAGGCAGTTTGGAAGGCATTTGGCTCCATATTTAGCTTATTAAACCTAGTTATACTTATTCAGAAATGCAGATGATGTGATTACTTTAATTATATTCAAGATCGTTTATAGGAAGTTTTAGGGAACCTTTCACCTCAAAGAAAATAAATTACAGATATCCCTTGGGATTAATAGAAAGATGGTTCAGTCTGTAACAGGAAATGTTTCTCAACATAAGAACATTGAGAACGACTGATTATGCTACTCCTCGTGTAATTCTCGGTATTGTATATGTTTATTAATCAATGTGGGGACCAAAGAAACACTGTTCAATGTAAGTTCTATGAAACAAACTTCTTAAGAACTGTATCAAATATATTTCATAGAAAATGGCTCCCGTATATTATAGGTAAAGAGAAATACTCACTGCAAAGGTAATGCTAAATATACTTTATATCATATTAATGTAGGCTCTACTCAGAATTCACAGGCTACGGCTTTCAGTAATCCTTATGGTAATTTTAATATAGGTGCTAGAACATTTATGTTGTAACTTAATATTTTGGCCACTCCAAAACTACCGCTCTATGCTTGATGGATACCAGAGTTGGGTATTTATATAACCACAATTCTCTTGTCGGGTTGAGCAAAAAATTAGAGTCTTTTTCTCGCTGAAATTACAGCACAAATGAGAACATTTATGGGAAAATTTGCCATTTTGGTGAAATACATTGGAGTCACTGGAGAACGCAAAATGAAAGTGTTTTTTGTTGACTTTTAAATGTACCATGGGCTTTATATAACTTTTTCTATAATGTTCTTGTGTTCACAGAACCTCCTTTCAACTCTATAGTTCTTTTGTCAAAAGTTACTCCGCATTAGCCTAATTATTTAAAGGTTTTCTTTTATTCACAGAAAAAAAAAACAGACATAAAAAAAATAAAGAAAAACATTTTAACTATATTTCCACTTGTGCAATCAGTTTGGGATAACATCTACTTTATATTTGTTACATGTTTCTATTCACATAGCATAACTTCAAAAAATATTTAGAAATTGACGCTTACCTTGCAGTAGACACTGCCCATAGAGTGCTATGTGTAAACCTGCTGAAAAGAAACAAAAAAATTTATATTTGTTAAAACAATTTTTTTACGTATGCTGCCTGTGAACAGGTAACAAACATATAGAGGGGGTTTCTCAAATTTGACTGCAAAAGTGAAAATATAGAGCAACAGTACACAAATAACAATCACACAACAAGAACAACAAAAAAGTAAACAAAGAACACAAATTGAAACATAATATAGGGTATTTTCTCCATAATATTATCAAGGTATTTTACCGGCTACTTCATTGTTTAAGTCAGTCTGCAACTAAAAGACTTACAATTAGAAATAATATGCACATCTGCTTAGTTTTTAGCCAAGAATATTTTTGGCAGATGCTGTAAGAAATTGTAGTTTCTTGTTCCAGCTACAAATTATTTAATAAGCATATGAATTGCAGCTATGTTTTCCATTCTGGGACAAGTGTGTCTTTTAAAAATGTTATCACACCCTTGAGAATATTCTCATGTCATCTTTCTCATGATCAACATCCAGAATATTTATTTTGTAAAAATAGGGCAAGTCTCCTAAATCAGAATAAAGAAATGAGCCAAGTCTAAAATAGATCCCCTTTGGCGTTCATAAAGAATTAATTGTCCCAATATCGACAACTTTAAAGGTTTATTAAGAATCATTGAAACATTTTGTCTAAAGATAGTATTTTGGGTCCTTTTCTTAAAAGTAAACCCACCTTCATTTATAAAAGAGCCCGTCCCCTTAGAAATACACTAGCTAAGAATGTTATAGACCCTCCTAAAAAAAGGCTTTACATTCTTTGGTAGTGTTGGTTTTTTCTCTTGTAAGAGATGTTTAGGTTGTAGGGTTACTGGCAATAGGAAGAAAATTGAATGGTTTATGCGCAGTAATGATAGGAAAACATATGGGATTAAATAACTCAATACATGCGATACAATATATGTGACCTACCTACTGGAGTGTCCTTGTGGCCTCCAGTATGTTGGTAGGACTATGAGACCATGAAAGTGAGAATGGCAGAACATATCACCAATATCAGAATGGGTGATACTGACCATAATGTGTCCAAACATTTTAAACTTTTGCATAAAGAAGATCCCTCTAAACTTAAAATAATTGGAATTGATAGGGTTAACAGACATTGGAGGGGTACTAATATGAACAGATCCATCTCTAGAAACGAATCTAGATGGATCTATACTCTGAATACTCTTAGACCTAAAGGTTTAATGTATGTATATCAACACATTTAGAGAGTGACATCCAGTGGTTGATTAATTTGCTACAATGTTTCAATATATACATGCTGGAGGGTTAACAATGATCTTTTAATGTTTTTGGAATAACTGGGGAGCAGCAGATTTCTAGCTGTTGGAGGGGAGTATCGGAGAGGACGAAAGAGGATAGATCGGAAGATACTACTACACTGGCTGTTTCGACCATCCTGAAGAAACGGTCTTACTTTCTGGTAAGTGAGGATCTTTCCATCCACTGGTGGATTTTTGGATAATATCCTAATTGAGGGTGATGAAAGCACACAATCTGAAGAGTGTTTTGTCACATGGGTTTGATCAGACACCTTTGACTGAATGGATGATTTTTTAACACTTGCGGACAAGTATTTTTATTTAATTATATAACACAGTTGAAAGACACCAGCTGCATCAGATTTACATATTTTTTGCTGTATTGTTTGGATATATATGTTCGTTTGGTTTATGTTTTGACTATATTGGCACAATTGATTGCTGCGCAGTGCAAACATTATACACACTATAAGGGTTAACTACCTTTAGCACAGCTGCACAATTTACATGGGGTGTTTTGTCTATCCTAAGCGCAGATCATTATTGGATCCATTTAAAATAGTGGACTGCAAAGTAGATGTGAAGAGTAACCTCATACAGAAATAACAACAGGTCTGATAGGATGTGATATATATTCTATTTTGTGTGTATATGAAGCAACAGCACTATGCTGTAAAACACCTCTTTAGAGGTTAGGCAGGCTGTGGAACCACTTTACCAGCACAATCTAAGCAAATTACCTTGCATCACTTAATAAACAAAACTCTGAATATTTGGACCCTTCAGGTAAAGCATTTTTAATGACACTTAAGCTTTTAAACCCTTCTTTATGCTCTTTGGAAAGCATGTGCCCCGGGCGCCGCCGGCAGGGCCAGTGGCAGATTCGATAGGGTGGGAAACAATTATTATTCCTGGGGCGGGCGCCACCGCTCCCTCTCTCAACCAGCACTGCCACTCCAGCACGCACACCCGCACATATTTTATACACATATACACACACATATTTATATATGAGGAAACAAAAAATATGAGAATATATATATATATATAAAAAATTCATATTAGTGGTCCGCAGGATTTAAAATTATGAATTTAGTGGTCCATGAGGTCCGAAAGGTTGGCGACCGCTGGCCTAGTGGATCTCAAACAGTACGCATGTGGCTTGGAGCTTTGACGCATATCCAAATGAGGCTTTCATTCCTTCATTTTCACCTTGTATGCCTTTAAGGATAGTACGTACAGTACTGGTACAAGTTTATGGCAACTTGAAGGCTTTTTAAAGAGAAACTTTTAAATGATTTGGGTAAGTTTTATTTTTCACAATATTTGATTTACAAAGAAATATTTAATACATAACATTGATTTCCAGCATTCTATGGGTTTTCTAAAAGGGGAGCACAGAAGGTGGTTTCCATTCAGACATGCTGTCTCTGATTGAGACTTCAGGTGGAGCTGGAAGGAAGGAGGGAGAGTGCAGGGGAGGGTGTCACTTCTCTGGCTCATTCACCATTCTGTGTAACTTTCAGCTTGAGCTCTATGACCAACCAGCTTGAGCTGTATTAAAAACTAGCTTTTTATGAGGTAAAACATGGATAATCATGAATAAACAGGAAAACAGTTGAAAAGCAGCTTAAAGCTCCTGCAGCAGACGAGAAATAAAATACTAATATACACTTTTTCATATTTACATATTTACTTATATAAAAACATAATTTTAAAAATGTCCTGAATATAATAAATAAAGAAAATGTGTATGAAATCAATATAAATTCCCATTTAGGAGAGCAATTATAATGCAAAAATTGTAAATTTTTCATAAAGGAATTAAAGGAAGACGAAATGCATGACAATATGATGAAATAGGATGGGGTTGGGGAAAGCAATCAGTTTGAGTGGGCCTTTGTAACCCAATATACTATTGGGTATTGAAGTAAAATACAGATATTAATAGAAACTAGCATGATTTGTTATATGATTCAGCTCTGGTAAACTATAACCAAGTACCAAATGTAGATTCATTAAAGCTATACAGGTATTCCTCACTTAACGACCGAGTTCCGTTCCTACGACCAGGTCGTTAAACGAATCGGTCATTTAGTGAGGAACTCTATACAGTACTGTACTGCATTAGTACAGTACTGTATAGCGTTGCAGATGTACAGTACTGAACAGTGTACTGTACATCGGGCAATAAAATATTTACCGGGACCCGCAGTGAAGAACGGAGGACATCACTTCCGCTGGCGACACGTCGCACTGACGCTGACACGCAAGGACGGAGATCGGCCGTAAGTGCGAGTGGTTGCAAAGCAGGTAAGTCGGTAAGCGAGGAATGTCTGTATTAAAGAACAGAAAAGATTCAATAAATGTTGAAGAGTACTTTAAATAACACCTGATTCCACCCATATCTCATCCCTCTTCTCTTCAAATAAGCCCCTTTCCCTCTTGTACCCTAGTCCACAGAAATACTTTTCACAACTTTTTGTAGAAAGAGAAATCTACCAGTATATTTACACTGTTAAGCCTGCTGAGGTATTTGTGTGTTTAGGATGAAGAGACATCTGATAAAGATGAAGGAGAAGAAGTGTGGACATGGCAATTCACACAAAAATTGGTAAAGAGAGTACATAGTTTTCATGATCTGTTGAGCCAGTTTATTTACTGGTGATGAGTTTCTATTGAGAGAGCAGTTGGTAAACTTTGTGATATCTTCACAACTAGTCACAAGGAGGTCAACGGTCAGAGGTTTAATTCTCCACTTCCTTCTACTTCACTCCCTGACCCTGATGACACAAGAAGAAAAAAAAAATTCTTACAAGGAAAGCACCACTTAAATGTAATCAAGCCATGTCTAGCCTGCAGAGTTTCATGGCTAATTTGTTAATGATTCAGCCAAAATTGCAGGTGCCAGATCACAGGATTAAGCAGAAGATGGGAAAATTAAGATGGTCATGGCTTATATAGATTGCTCAAAGGCCTTAAAGGAGAACTATAAGGTGAGTGACAATCACTCATCCTCATAGTCACACATCGGCTCAATAGACTGTAAGTCACTGCTCCCTGCAGGGATTCTCCCCTCTCCGATACTCCAGTGCTGACTGGCGGAATGGACGGGGGAGGGGGTGGGCACTGCCGGCTCTGCCTCTAGATAGGCAGAGCCAGCTGTCATTCACGCAGCTGGGTGGATCTCGACAGCATTCCTGGGATCCGTCCTGACTGTGGCAGTCTCAGTATACAGTGAGCTGTAGCTCACGATATACTGAGCTTTGGGTCATGGGAGGATGCTAGTATATGTCCTCCCGTGACCCTAAAGAGAACTATGGGGAAAAACACTTACCATATAGTTCTCTTTTAAAACCCATAACTGATTACTCCAAAGATTACTGGGTCTTTAGTCTGGACCAGTAGCCATGTTAGCTCAATTTAATATACAGGTGCTCTCCCAGCTTCCACCATTCTTTTTGAGAAGGTATTTTTTTTAAATCTTGCTAGCAATGTTAACCTCCCTGGCGGCCTGTCCCGAGTCTGGCTCGGGGTTAATTTTAAATACTAGGATCGTTAATCCCGAGCCAGACTCGGGGCTGCATGAAAATGTTTAGAAATATCAAGGTTTGCTGGATTTGGACGTGAGCTTATTGTTTTAGGTGGTCTGCAGTTTACTTAATGCATTTTTAGGTGGTATGCAGTTTACTTATTTTGGCATGCTGTCCTAGAGCTGCTGTTTAATTTATTATAAGGAACAGCTTCTGCACAATCATGCCCCCATTAAAAGACCTTGTGTCTCTTGTATACATGGTTGTGCAGTGAATAGGGACCACAGCCCTCTCCTCTGAGTTGGTATCTATTAACATAGTTAATTCATCAAACATATGTGGTGGCTATGTCCTGTCATTCAGTCATATTTGATAGCAGTGGGGACCTTACTATTTAATATCTTTGCCCCCCCCCCCCCCCCCCCGCCTCCTTCTGTCATATTCCT